>NC_088243.1:11693387-11993387 GCF_036934945.1 Oncorhynchus masou masou | reverse complement strand
GAAGGTAGAGACAACAATACATCACGCAGAGCAGCCACAACTGTCAGTAAGAGTCCACCCACACAGACAGCGTGGTGAAGAAGGTAGAGACAACAATACATCACGCAGAGCAGCCACAACTGTCAGTAAGAGTCCACCCACACAGACAGCGTGAAGAAAGTAGAGACAACAATACATCATGCAGAGCAGCCACAACTGTCAGTAAGAGTCCACCCACACAGACAGCGTGGTGAAGAAGGTAGAGACAACAATACATCACGCAGAGCAGCCACAACTGTCAGTAAGAGTCCACCCACACAGACAGCGTGAAGAAAGTAGAGACAACAATACATCATGCAGAGCAGCCACAACTGTCAGTAAGAGTCCACCCACACAGACAGCGTGGTGAAGAAGGTAGAGACAACAATACATCACGCAGAGCAGCCACAACTGTCAGTAAGAGTCCACCCACACAGACAGCGTGGTGAAGAAGGTAGAGACAACAATACATCACGCAGAGCAGCCACAACTGTCAGTAAGAGTCCACCCACACAGACAGCGTGAAGAAAGTAGAGACAACAATACATCATGCAGAGCAGCCACAACTGTCAGTAAGAGTCCACCCACACAGACAGTGTGAAGAAGGTAGAGACAACAATACATCATGCAGAGCAGCCACAACTGTCAGTAAGAGTCCACCCACACAGACAGCGTGGTGAAGAAGGTAGAGACAACAATACATCACACAGAGCAGCCACAACTGTCAGTAAGAGTCCACCCACACAGACAGCGTGGTGAAGAAGGTAGAGACAACAATACATCACGCAGAGCAGCCACAACTGTCAGTAAGAGTGTCCATGGCTTCAGTCCAAACACTTAAAAGACACACCCTATCTCCTCAGCCCTCAAAGTGGACACTTCTGATGACGTATCATGATGTCTGACGAGTATACACTTATAGGGCAAGGGGCGAGGGAGGAAGGAAGGATTTTTAAATGGACCACCCTTGCCCAGAAATGTGTCACTCATTCATCCCGCGAGGATTGTGTTTTCAGCCACTGGGTGCTTTATACGCGCTACAGTCAATTATGATTGCATGTCTACTTGTATTAAATATATTATACATTATTAATATACGCCTACTGTAGGATAGCTAGCAAATGAATTAGCTAACTAACGTTAGCCCTGCCTAGCTGGAACTTCTGAAGAAGGAAACTGTTTTTATTTTGACAATTTCCAAAAGATAACCAAACAAAAACATCATTATTTTTACGAGATGTGTTTGTGGCGTCATGTGAATTAGTAGCACAATGTCTAACCTTTTTACATTCGTTTTTACTTGCACTTGTATGTTGACTTCTCCATTGATGTTTTTAAGTTTTTGCAGCCTTTTCTTAGTGGATGTACAATGGTTGAAAATTAGAATTATAGGGAGTTTCAGGCCCCGGAGTGAACATAATTATACACTCGCAAACTCGACTAAAACAAGGACTCAGCACCTTACGTTGCAAACTTCCTTTTCTTGGCTAATCATTTGGACTGCCCTCCAAGATTGTGACTGGGATTCCCCTATTGGCATAAGCCGAGTGTAAGTAGACCAGAGTGTGTCTTTCATGAGTTTGAACCGCAGCCCATGATTGAATCTTTGAATAAAGAGATGGAGATAAAACTGTCCAGTTTGCAATGGTGGAAAAAGTACCCAATTTTCATACTTGAGTAAAAGTAAAGATACCTTAAAAGAAAATGACACAATAAAAGTGAAAGTTACCAAGTAAAATACTACTTGAGTACTTAAGTATCAAAAGTAAAAGTATAAATCATTTAAAATGTTTTATATTAAGAAAAACCAAACATGATTTTCTTCTTTTTTTAGTGTACAGATAGCCAGGGGCACAGTTCAACAAACATAGCATTTGTGTTTAGTGAGTCTCCCAGATCAGAGGCAGTAGGGATGACCGTGGATGTTGTCTCTAAGTATGTGAATTAGACAATTTTCCTGTCCTACTAAGCATTCAAAAGGTAACGAGTACTTTTGGGTGTCAGGGAAATGTAAGGAGTAAAAAGTAAATTATTTTCAGTAGGAATGTAGTGGAGTAAAAGTTGTTCAAAATATAAATAGTACAGTATAGATACCCCCCAAAAACAACTTAAGTAGTACTTTAAAGTATTTTTACTTAAGTACTTTACAGTGCTGCCAGTTTGAGTGTGTGTTGCAGTGCGTTCCAGTCTCTAGCTGTAGCGAACTGAAAAGATGAGCGACCCAGGGATGTGTGTGCTTTGGGGACCTTTAACAGAACTGTGATGGACAGAACAGATAATGTATGTGGAGGATTAGGGCTACAGTAGGTATCTCAGATAGGGGGGAGTGAGGTCTAAGAGGGTTTTATAAAGAAGCATCAACCAGTGGGTCTTGCAACGGGTATAGAGATGACCAGTTTACAGAGGAGCATAGAGTGCAGTGATGTGTTCTATAAGGAACATTGGTGGCAAATCTGATGGCTGAATGGTAAAGAACATCTAGCCTCTCGAGAGCACCCTTACCTGTCAATCTATAAATTATGTCTTCGTAAGCTAGCATGGGTAGGATGGTCATCTGAATCAGGGTTAGTTATGCAGCTGGGGTGAAAGATGAGCGATTACGATAGAGGAAACCAAGTCTAGATTTAACCTTGATATGTGCTGAGAGAAGGACAGTGTACCTTCTAACCATACTCCCAAGTACTTGTATGAGGTGACTACCTCAAGTTCTTAACTGACAGAGGTAGTAATCACACCTATGAGGAGAGGGGAATTCTTCTTACCAATCCACAGGACCTTTTTGTTTTGGAGGTGTTCAGAACGAGGTTAAGGGCAGAGAAAGCTTGTTGGACACTAAGAAAGCTTTGTTGTAGAGCATTTAATATACAATTTGGGGAGGGGCCAGCTGAGTATAAGACTGTATCATCTGCATATAAATGGATGAGAGAGCTCAGGAGGTACGAAGCTATGTTGTTGATGTAAATTAAGAGCATGGGGCCTAGGATTGAGCCCTGGGGTCCTCCCTTGGTGACAGGCAGTGGCTGAGACAGCAGATGTTCTGACTTTAAACACTGCACTCTTTGAGAGGTAGTAAGAAAATCAGGCCAAAGATCCGTAAGAGGCACCAATACTTCTTAGCCGGCCCAGAAGAATGGAATGGTCTACCGTATCAAAAGCTTTGGCCAAGTCAATAAAAATATCACCACAACATTGCTTAGAATCAAGGATAATGGTCACATCATTGAGGACCTTTAAGGTTGCAGTGGCACATCCACATCCAACACTTTTGGCCTATAACATTTAGATCAGCTTGATCTCCCCCTTTAAATAAAGGACGCACTGTGGCTGACTTCCAAGCATTTGGAACCACCCCAGAGAGGAGAAACAGTTTAAAAAGGTCAGAAATAGGCGTGGTGATGATAGGGGCAGCAACCTTAAAGAAGAAAGGGTCTAAACCATCTGACCCAAAAAAAGTTTTGGCGGTTAAGTTTAAGGAGCTCCTTTAGCACCTCGGACTCAGTGACCGCCTGCAGGGAGAAACTTTGTAGCGGTGCAGGGGAAAAAGAGGGAGGAGCATCAGGGCTAGTCGCATTAGAAGGGGTGGGAGATGAGGAAATGTTGGCCGGGCAAGGAGGCATGGCTAAGTCAAATAGGATACAGAAGATAGCCCTATTTGATAAAAGACCAAGTCCATATTATGGCAAGAACAGCTCAAATAAGCAAAGAGAAGTGACAGTCCATTGTTACTTTCAGACATGAAGGTCAATGTGGAACATTTCAAGAACTTTGAAAGTTTCTTCAAGTGCAGTCACAAAAACCATCAAGCGCTATGATGAAACTGCCTCTCTTGAGGACCGCCACAGGAAAGGAAGACCCAGAGTTACCTCTTATGCAGACAATAAGTTCATTAGAGTTACCAGCCTCAGAAATGGCAGCCCAAATAAATGCTTCAGAGTTCACGTAACATACACATCTCAACATCAACTGTTCAGAGGAGACTGCGTGAATCAGGCATTCATGGTCGAATTGCTGCAAATAAACCACTACTAAAGGACACCAAGAAACACGAGCAATGGACCAAGTAACACAAGCAATGGACATTAGACCAGTGGGAATCTGTCCTTTTGGTCTGATGAGTCCAAATTTGCGATTTTTGGTTTCAACTGCTCTGTTTTTGTGAGACACAGATTAGGTGAACGGATTATCTCTGCATGTGTGGTTCCCACTGTGAAGCATGGAGGAGGAGGTGTGGTGGTGTAGGGTTGTTCTGCTGGTGACACTGTCTGTGAGTTTATTTAGAATTCAAGGCACACAGCATTCTGCAGCGATACTGCATCCCATCTGTCTTGTGCTTAGTGGGACTATCATTTGTTTTTCAACAGGACAATTACCCAAAACACACCTCCAGGCTGTTTAAGGGCTATTTGACCATGAAGGAGAGTGATGGAGTGCTGCATCAGATGACCTGGCCTCCTTAATCACTAGACCTCAACCCAATTGAGATGGTTTGGGATGAGTTGGACCGCAGAGTGAAGGAAAAGCAGCCAACAAGTACTCAGCATATGTGGGAACTCCTTCAAGACTGGTGGAAAAGCATTCCTCATGAAGTTGGTTAAGAGAATGCCAAGAGTGTGCAAAGCTATCATCAAGGTAAAGGTGGCTGCTTTGAAGAATCTCAAATATAAAATACATTTGGATTTGTTTAATACATGATTCCATGTGTGTTATTTCATAGTTTTGACGTCTTCACTATTATTCTACAATGTAGAAAATTGAAAAGTTGAATGAGTAGGTGTGTCCAAACACACCTACTCAATTGTATTTGATCACCCTGTTAATAGCCTACATCTGAATGGAGATGGGGAAAAATTGTAGATTAAAAGGATGAGATGGAGAAAAAAATACCAAAATTAGTTTAACTATTATTTCTCTATACATGGAACTATAGTGTGAATTTGAAGTTAATGGTCCGAGCAGCAGAGTTTACGTCTGAAATGGCACCCAATTCCCTGTATAGTGGGGCGGCAGGGTAGCCTAGTGGTTAGAGCGTAGGGGCGGCAGGGTAGCCTAGTGGTTAGAGCGTTGGACTAATAGCCGGGAGGTTGCAAGTTCAAACCCCCGAGCAGACAAGGTACAAATCTGTCGTTCTGCCCCTGAACAGGCAGTTAACTCACTGTTCCTAGGCCACCATTGAAAATAAGAATTTATTCTTAACTGACTTGCCTAGTTAAATTAAGGTAAAATAAATAAAAAAAATAGGACACTGCTTACGCTTTCTCTATACATGGAAGTAGAGTGTGAATTTAAAGTTGATGGTCTGAGCAGCAGAGTTTACGTCTGAAATTCGGAACACCTTTGTAATATTGAGTTGCACCACTTTTGCCCTCAGAACAGCCTCAATTCATGGGGACATGGACTACAACGTGTTGAAAGCATTCCACAGGGATGCTGGCCCATGTTGACTCCAATGCTTTCCACAGTTGTCAAGTTGGCTGGGCTTCATTTGGGTGGTGGAACTTTCTTGATACACAAGCGGGGAAATCCAGCAGCATTGCAGTTCTTAACACACTTAAACCGGTGCGCCTGGCCTACCCTGTTCAAAGGCACTTAAATCTTTTGTCTTGCTCATTCACCCTCTGAATGGCACATATACACAATCCATGTCTCAACTGTCTCAAGGCTTTAAAATCCTTCATTAACCTGTCTGCTCCCCTTCATCTACAGTGATTGAAGTAGATAGGTGTCATCAATAAGGGGTCATAGCTTTTTCCCGGATTCACCTGGTCAGTCTGTCATGGAAAGAGCAGGTATTCCTAATGTTTTGTCCACTCGGTGTATAATGAATAGGATGTCATTTGGTATGCACCCAGAGAGGGGGAGTGAGAGTGAGGATAATCCTGCCCAACAGAGAGAGCCCCAGCCTTTCAATCAAATCAAATAGTATTTGTCACATACACGTTTTTAGCAGATATAATTGCGGCTGCAGCGAAATGCTTGTGTTTCTAGCTCCAACAGTGCAGTTACATCTAACAATTTCACAATACATACAAATTTAACGGAATGGAATTAAGAATATGTAAATATTTGAATGTCAGAGCGGCATAGACTAAGATACAGTAGATGGCAGTCTCAGACTGAAGTATGTAGCGAACGATAGAGCAGCGGAAGAATTCAGTTTGTCATCAGGCAACTAGCCAGCGAGCACAGGACCAAGCAGAGAGAGTCCCAGCCAGCCAGCTAGCACAGGACCAAGCAGAGAGAGTCCCAGCCAGCCAGCGAGCACAGGACCAAACAGAGAGAGTCCCCGCCAGCCAGCCAGCGAGCACAGGACCAAACAGAGAGAATCCCCGCCAGCCAGCGAGCACAGGACCAAGCAGAGAGAGTCCCCGCCAGCCAGCCAGCGAGCACAGGACCAAGCAGAGAGAGTCCCAGCCAGCCAGCGAGCACAGGACCAAGCAGAGAGAGTCCCAGCCAGCCAGCGAGCACAGGACCAAGCAGAGAGAGTCCCAGCCAGCCAGCGAGCACAGGACCAAGCAGAGAGAGTCCCAGCCAACGAGCACAGGACCAAGCAGAGAGAGTCCCAGCCAGCCAGCTAGCACAGGACCAAACAGAGAGAGTCCCAGCCAGCCAGCGAGCACAGGACCAAGCAGAGTCCCAGCCAGCCAGCGAGCACAGGACCAAGCAGAGTCCCAGCCAGCCAGCACAGGACCAAGCAGAGAGTCCCAGCCAGCCAGCGAGCACAGGACCAAGCAGAGAGAGTCCCAGCCAACGAGCACAGGACCAAGCAGAGAGAGTCCCAGCCAACGAGCACAGGACCAAACAGAGAGAGTCCCAGCCAGCCAGCTAGCACAGGACCAAACAGAGAGAGTCCCAGCCAGCCAGCGAGCACAGGACCAAGCAGAGTCCCAGCCAGCCAGCACAGGACCAAGCAGAGAGTCCCAGCCAGCCAGCGAGCACAGGACCAAGCAGAGAGAGTCCCAGCCAACGAGCACAGGACCAAGCAGAGAGAGTCCCAGCCAACGAGCACAGGACCAAACAGAGAGAGTCCCAGCCAGCCAGCTAGCACAGGACCAAACAGAGAGAGTCCCAGCCAGCCAGCTAGCACAGGACCAAACAGAGAGTGTCCCAGCCAACGAGCACAGGACCAAGCAGAGAGAGTCCCAGCCAGCCAGCACAGGACCAAACAGAGAGTGTCCCAGCCAACGAGCACAGGACCAAGCAAAGAGAGAGTCCCAGCCAGCCAGCACAGCTAGCACATGACAGCACTGCTGATATGAAAGCCAGATGGACCTCTTTGTTTACTCGCCCAAATTACCTTCTGTTGTGCAATGTCGTAGAGACAGAACCCCCAGTGAATAGCATCAATATACAATGTAGATTTCACATACAGAGGGGACTCCCGAGTGGTGCAGTGGTCTAAGGCACTGCTGTGCCACTAGAGATTCTGGGTTCGAGTCCAGGCTCTGTCGCAGCCGGCCGAGAGACCCATGGGGCGGCGCACAATTGGCCCAGCGTCGTCCGGGTTTGGGAGGGTTTGACCGGCAGGGATGTCTTGTCCCATTGCAACTCCTGTGGCGGGCCGGGCGCAGTGCACGCTGACACGGTCACCAGGTGTACGGTGTTTCCTCCGACACATTTGTGCGGCTGGCTTCCGGGTTAAGCAGGCATTGTCAGGAAGCAGTACCGATTGGTTGTGGCTCGGAGGACGCACGGCACTCCACCTTCGCTTCTCCCGAGTCCGTACGGGTCTCACAGCGATGGGACAACAGAGAGAGCCTGTATCTACCAATTGAATACCACGAAATTGGGGAGAAAAAAGGGTAAAAGAAAATATATATTTTTAAAAATGTATTACGATTTCGCATACAGTGTAGTAATGAAGTGGTGTGATCTTTTGTTACTACATACAGCACAGTAGTTTTGTATGATAATGCTTACAGTCATGGTGGTATATTCAGGACTCCTACAGTAATGTAATCTAACACCATATTCGGTGTATAAGTCTGTGTTCACAGTGTAAAAATAAAGTGGTGTAATCTTGTGTTTTACTGCAGTCAGCTGAAGCCAGTAGCCAACAACATGAACAACACAATGTTCATGTCCTCTGGTGTACCTACTCCTACTAAAAGGTAAGTGCCTCAGTATTGGCTTTGATATGCCCCTATAGCTAGCTATCATTTCTAACTTACTGTATTTCCTCTGAGTTCCTCGCAGAACACCAACTGCTACTAGCCTCTTATGTCCTGCTCCTGTGTCAGTCCCCCTGTGTCTTCCCCTGTGTCTCCAAAGATGTCTTCCCCTGTGTCTCCAAAGATGTCTTCCCCTGTGTCTTTAAAGATGTCTTCCCCTGTGTCTCCAAAGATGTCTTCCCCTGTGTCTTTAAAGATGTCTTCCCCTGTGTCTTTAAAGATGTCTTCCCCTGTGTCTTTAAAGATGTCTTCCCCTGTGTCTTTAAAGATGTCTTCCCCTGTGTCTCTAAAGATGTCTTCCCCTGTGTCTTTAAAGATGTCTTCCCCTGTGTCTTTAGATGTCTTCCCCTGTGTCTTTAGATGTCTTCCCCTGTGTCTTTAAAGATGTCTTCCCCTGTGTCTTTAAAGATGTCTTCCCCTGTGTCTTTAAAGATGTCTTCCCCTGTGTCTCTAAAGATGTCTTCCCCTGTGTCTTTAAAGATGTCTTCCCCTGTGTCTTTAGATGTCTTCCCCTGTGTCTTTAAAGATGTCTTTCCCTGTGTCTTTAAAGATGTCTTCCCCTGTGTCTTTAAAGATGTCTTCCCCTGTGTCTTTAAAGATGTCTTCCCCTGTGTCTTTAAAGATGTCTTCCCCTGTGTCTTTAGATGTCTTCCCCTGTGTCTTTAAAGATGTCTTCCCCTGTGTCTTTAAAGATCTCTTTCCCTGTGTCTTTAAAGATGTCTTCCCCTGTGTCTTTAAAGATGTCTTCCCCTGTGTCTTTAAAGATGTCTTCCCCTGTGTCTTTAAAGATGTCTTCCCCTGTGTCTTTAAAGATGTCTTTCCCTGTGTCTTTAAAGATGTCTTCCCCTGTGTCTTTAAAGATGTCTTCCCCTGTGTCTTTAAAGATGTCTTCCCCTGGGTCTTTAAAGATGTCTTCCCCTGGGTCTTTAAAGATGTCTTCTCCTGTGTCTTTAAAGATGTCTTCCCCTGTGTTTTTAAAGATGTATTCCCCTGTGGCTTCCCCTTGAGTCCTGAGACAACTCATTATTATAGTACCGTGTGTAGTACCCAGGACCAGTGCGTGTAGTACCCCATGTAGTACCCCATGTAGTACCGCGATGTAGGCAGGCATTGGCAGCAGCTCCGGGGCAATTTGAGAGGCAATATTCAGAACACATTCTCCTCCAGGAGGACACAGACACACACACACACACACACACACATACACACTCTTCCTTAGTTTGCTTCTGATCTGATAATGCGATAGAAAACACTACTGTATCTCCTGGGATCACTGCTTTTTTCAGCACGTACTGCATGCTCTCTCTGTCTCTCTGTCTCTCTGTCTCTCTGTCTCACTCAGTCACTCACTCAGTCACTCAGTCACTCACTCACTCAGTATTTAGATTAGTGTCAGCAGGCAGTCTAAAGGAAGCTGACTTGTTGTTCTATCGCCACCCCAGGCAGTCTAAAGGAAGCTGACTTGTTGTTCTATCGCCACCCCAGGCAGTCTAAAGGAAGCTGACTTGTTGTTCTATCGCCACCCCAGGCAGTCTAAAGGAAGCTGACTTGTTGTTCTATCGCCACCCCAGGCAGTCTAAAGGAAGCTGACTTGTTGTTCTATCGCCACCCCAGGCAGTCTAAAGGAAGCTGACTTGTTGTTCTATCGCCACCCCAGGCAGTCTAAAGGAAGCTGACTTGTTGTTCTATCGCCACCCCAGGCAGTCTAAAGGAAGCTGACTTGTTGTTCTATCGCCACCCCAGGCAGTCTAAAGGAAGCTGACTTGTTGTTCTATCGCCACCCCAGGCAGTCTAAAGAAAGCTGACTTGTTGTTCTATCACCACCCCAGGCAGTCTAAAGGAAGCTGACTTGTTGTTCTATCACCACCCCAGGCAGTCTAAAGGAAGCTGACTTGTTGTTCTATCACCACCCCAGGCAGTCTAAAGGAAGCTGACTTGTTGTTCTATCGCCACCCCAGGCAGTCTAAAGGAAGCTGACTTGTTGTTCTATCGCCACCCCAGGCAGTCTAAAGGAAGCTGACTTGTTGTTCTATCGCCACCCCAGGCAGTCTAAAGGAAGCTGACTTGTTGTTCTATCGCCACCCCAGGCAGTCTAAAGGAAGCTGACTTGTTGTTCTATCGCCACCCCAGGCAGTCTAAAGGAAGCTGACTTGTTGTTCTATCGCCACCCCAGGCAGTCTAAAGGAAGCTGACTTGTTGTTCTATCGCCACCCCAGGCAGTCTAAAGGAAGCTGACTTGTTGTTCTATCACCACCCCAGGCAGTCTAAAGGAAGCTGACTTGTTGTTCTATCGCCACCCCAGGCAGTCTAAAGGAAGCTGACTTGTTGTTCTATCGCCACCCCAGGCAGTCTAAAGGAAGCTGACTTGTTGTTCTATCGCCACCCCAGGCAGTCTAAAGGAAGCTGACTTGTTGTTCTATCGCCACCCCAGGCAGTCTAAAGGAAGCTGACTTGTTGTTCTATCGCCACCCCAGGCAGTCTAAAGGAAGCTGACTTGTTGTTCTATCACCACCCCAGGCAGTCTAAAGGAAGCTGACTTGTTGTTCTATCGCCACCCCAGGCAGTCTAAAGGAAGCTGACTTGTTGTTCTATCGCCACCCCAGGCAGTCTAAAGGAAGCTGACTTGTTGTTCTATCGCCACCCCAGGCAGTCTAAAGGAAGCTGACTTGTTGTTCTATCGCCACCCCAGGCAGTCTAAAGGAAGCTGACTTGTTGTTCTATCACCACCCCAGGCAGTCTAAAGGAAGCTGACTTGTTGTTCTATCGCCACCCCAGGCAGTCGCTATAGAAGTTGATGATGCTGTGTGCATTAGATGAGGGAGGTCAACAGGAGGTGTGTGTGTGTGTGTGTGTGTGTGTGTGTGTGTGTGTGTGTGTGTGTGTGTGTGTGTGTGTGTGTGTGTGTGTGTGTGTGTGTGTGAGAGATCATGGAGTATGTGCTGAAAAAAGCAGTGATGCCAGGAGATAAGGTAGTGTTTTCTCTTGCATTATCAGATCAGAAGCAAACTATGGAAGTGTTTGTGCGCATGTGTACCAGATGTGAAACGGCTAGCTTAGTTAGCGGTGCGCGCTAAATAGCGTTTCAATCGGTGACGTCACTTGCTCTGAGACCTTGGAGTAGTAGTTCCCTTTGCTCTGCAAGGGCCGCGGCTTTTGTGGAGCGATGGGTAGCGATGCTTCCTGGGTGACTGTTGTTGATGTGTGCAGAAGGTCCCTGGTTCGCGCCCGGGTATGGGCGAGGGGAAGGTTTAAAATTATACTGCGCGTTTATATATATTTGTGTGTGTTTGCGAAGCAGCAATCCAGCCTGTCCCCTCCCAGATCCTCCTAGCATCTGATTGTGTGCGCTGACATACTGTCACTTTTCCTTTGTAAATGTTAATCCATGCAATTATTACTGTATTCTGCTTGTCTTCCACTGAAGGACGTCCGAGATGTCACTACAGCTGAGAAATGGGCCTTTGCTTTAACTCACTAGCTCTTAGCTGAGTGTCATGCACCAAAAGAATTCAAGCTTCAAGTTTATTTGCCATATACTGTATGTTATAAAAACATAGGAACACTTTCTCAGTAGAGCTCTCACATTAAAAACATTGTTTTATGTCCCAAGTTATACAGTGTAATATTTGTATGTATGTATGTATGTATGTATGTATGTATGTATGTATGTATGTATGTATGTATGTATGTATGTATGTATGTATGTATGTATGTATGTATGTATGTATGTATGTATGTATGTATGTATGTATGTATGTATGTATGTATGTATGTATGTATGTATGTATGTATGTATGTATGTATGTATGTATGTATGTATGTATGTATGTATGTATGTATGTATGTATGTATGTATGTATGTATGTATGTATGTATGTATGTATGTATGTATGTATGTATGTATGTATGTATGTATGTATGTATGTATGTATGTATGTATGTATGTATGTATGTATGTATGTATGTATGTATGTATGTATGTATGTATGTATGTATGTATGTATGTATGTATGTATGTATGTATGTATGTATGTATGTATGTATGTATGTATGTATGTATGTATGTATGTATGTATGTATGTATGTATGTATGTATGTATGTATGTATGTATGTATGTATGTATGTATGTATGTATGTATGTATGTATGTATGTATGTATGTATGTATGTATGTATGTATGTATGTATGTATGTATGTATGTATGTATGTATGTATGTATGTATGTATGTATGTATGTATGTATGTATGTATGTATGTATGTATGTATGTATGTATGTATGTATGTATGTATGTATGTATGTATGTATGTATGTATGTATGTATGTATGTATGTATGTATGTATGTATGTATGTATGTATGTATGTATGTATGTATGTATGTATGTATGTATGTATGTATGTATGTATGTATGTATGTATGTATGTATGTATGTATGTATGTATGTATGTATGTATGTATGTATGTATGTATGTATGTATGTATGTATGTATGTATGTATGTATGTATGTATGTATGTATGTATGTATGTATGTATGTATGTATGTATGTATGTATGTATGTATGTATGTATGTATGTATGTATGTATGTATGTATGTATGTATGTATGTATGTATGTATGTATGTATGTATGTATGTATGTATGTATGTATGTATGTATGTATGTATGTATGTATGTATGTATGTATGTATGTATGTATGTATGTATGTATGTATGTATGTATGTATGTATGTATGTATAATTCCTGATTCTAGTTGATGATGCTATTTTGTCTTTTACAGTTTAGAGATTTTACATTTTTAAGTCCATCAAAAATGTGTGTGATTATAGGCCCAACTTTCACAGAATCAGTCTTGCACCTGAAGTGATTCTGTGTCTGATGACGAAGCAACTTCTCCCTCCTCCTACCAGCTCTCAGACAGAGAGATCCCTCAGCACTTCTCCCTCCTCCTACCAGCTCTCAGACAGAGAGATCCCTCAGCACTTCTCCCTCCTCCTACCAGCTCTCAGACAGAGAGATCCCTCAGCACTTCTCCCTCCTCCTACCAGCTCTCAGACAGAGAGATCCCTCAGCACTTCTCCCTCCTCCTACCAGCTCTCAGACAGAGAGATCCCTCAGCACTTCTCCCTCCTCCTACCAGCTCTCAGACAGAGAGATCCCTCAGCACTTCTCCCTCCTCCTACCAGCTCTCAGACAGAGAGATCCCTCAGCACTTCTCCCTCCTCCTACCAGCTCTCAGACAGAGAGATCCCTCAGCACTTGTCTTCCAAGGACCACCTCACAATTTATGACCTAATACTCAATCACAACCACAGTGCCACAGAGAAATCCAAAAAGATGATTGCTTTTGAACAGCTCGATTAATTTTATTTTGGAGTTAACGGAGTATCCACCAGATAGGAACTCAGACTCAATGTGCTGTTGTCGTCATGCCCTCAGTTGAGAACACTAATACTCCCACTTGAACTGTTACAACTGGTATTGAATCTGCTGATATGTGGTTGGCCCACTTAGCTATTTTAAGATGAATGAACTAATTGCAAATTACTCTGGATAAGAGGGTCTGCTAATTGACTAAAATGTCTTCAGTGAATGTTACATTGGCAACATTATAATAACAATAACAGGCATCTATCTGTATGAGAGACGGAGGCTGGGAGAGTGAGAGAGATGTGATTGTGTTGATAAACAGATTGTGTGTATGAGCAGTCATGTAATATTTTGTAGTAGCACCTAACAACAACAAACTACTTTATTGTCCAATGTGAATAAGAAAAGTGTATTTTTTTTCCGGTCTTGTGAGAGGCTCTACGCAGCACATTCATTCACAGAGCTGCGGCCCTTGGTTGCAAACTTTCTCCTAGATCTCGATGTTCTGTCTTGCCAACTGCTATAGTTATTGTCATGCCAGTTTGGTATGACAATGACTATAGGAGTTGGCAGGACAGCACAGTGGATTTGGGACCAGGCCATGACAAAGACGATAAGAATTGGCATGACAACACAAACAGATCTAGGAAGAGGCTATTATTTAACATGACAACAACCATAGAGGTTACTAAGACAAGACAGCACAAACTGATCTGGGGCCAAGCTAGCAGACAGGGTTGTCTGTGAACATGGAGGTTACCAAGACACGACAGCACAAACGGGCATAGGACCAGGCCATTGTCTGCAGGTAGCAGCTGGAGTGGTGCCAAGAACCTCTCTGTCTGACGAAGCAGAGGCAGCAAGACTCAGAGTGGTCTGTAGAAGAATGACCCTTAGAGGAACAGCGAACGGGCCAGCTCTTTAATCTGCTCTGTTCTAGAAACCCCTCAGTTGTTCGTTAATGTATAACTTTCAATTGACCACTCAGAAGTCAATCTAGAGTTCAAACGCCGGATATAAAACCAGTTGGTTTCTAACAGGACTGACCTCTCAGACTTAATACTGACTACTAGGGCTGGTTTCCCCGACACAAACTCTCCATTGATGTAAAGTAGTGACTGACTCTAAACATGCACTCCATGACACACTGGAAAGTACTGGGGGGAGGGCACAAACTGAAGGGCTTGAAATTTAAGTCATAGTTGGGTCTCAACAGATGTGTATTTACTAGGAACCAAACAGAACGAAACGGGGAGGGACCTACCTGAATTTGTCCAATAGAAACTATTGTTTAACTGTTTGGACTAATGATTACACCCCTGGACTGACCTCTCAGAAACTGAATCTAAAGCAGGGATCATCAACTATATTTTTTTTTAATTGGGGGGCAGAACATAATTACAATTTGAACGCAAGAAGCACAGACATCTGTTCAGACCCAATCTGCATGAAAACCAAAGTCACACACACAGTTGACTTTTCCGGGTAAATGGTTTGGAATGAGCAGAGTAGTGGAATCTGACATTTGTGGCCTGTTGCTGTATTGTTTATTTATTTTATTGAACCTTTATTTAACTTGGCTAACTAAGTATGTTAAGAACAACATTTTATTTACAATGACGGCCTACCAAAAGCCAAAAGGCCTCCTGCGGGGACGGGGGCTGAGATTAAAATAATATATATACAGTCGTGGACAAAAGTTTTGAGAAGGACACAAATATTCATTTCCACAAAGTTAGCTGCTTCGGTGTCTTTAGATATTTTTGTCAGATGTTACTATGGAATAGTGAAGTATAATTACAAGCATTTCATAAGTGTCAAAGGCTTTTATTGACAATTACATGAAGTTGATGCAAAGAGTCAATATTTGCAGTGTTGACCCTTCTTTTTCAAGACCTCTGCAATCCGCCCTGGCATGCTGTCAATTAAATTCTGGGTCACATCCTGCCTGATGGCAGCCCATTCTTGCATAATCAATGCTTGGAGTTTGTCAGAATTTATGGGTTTTTGTTTGTCCACCCGCCTCTTGAGCCTTGACAACAGGTTCTCAATGGGATTAAGGTCTGGGGGGTTTCCAGGCCATGGACCCAAAATATCAATGTTTTGTTCCCCGAGCCACTTAGTTATCACTTTTGCCTTATGACAAGGTGCTCCATCATGCTGGAAAAGGCATTGTTCATCACCAAACTGTTCCTGGATGGTTGTGAGAAGTTGCTCTCGGAGGATGTGTTGGTACCATTCTTTATTCATGGCTGTGTTCTTAGGCAAAATTGTAAGTGAGCCCACTTCCTTGGCTGAGAAGCAACCCCACACATGAATGCTCTCAGAACACTTTACTGTTGGCATGACACAGGACTGATGGTAGCGTTCACCTTGTCTTCTTCAGACAAGCTTTTTTCCGGATGCCCCAAACAATCGGGAAGGGGATTCATCAGAGAAAATGACTTTACTCCAGTCCTCAGCAGTCCAATCCCTGTACTTTTTGCAGAATATCAGTCTGTCCCTGATGTTTTTCCTGGAGAGAAGTGGCTTCCTTGCTGCCCTTCATGACACCAGGCCATCCTCAAAGTCTTCGCCTCACTGTGCATGCAGATGCACTCACACCTGCCTGCTGCCATTACTGAGCAAGCTCTGTACTAGTGGTGCCCTGATCCCGCAGCTGAATCAACTTTAGGAGAGGGTCCTGGCGCTTGCTGGACTTTCTTGGGCGCCCTGAAGCCTTCTTCACAACAATTGAACCGCTCTCCTTGAAGTTCTTGATGATCCGATAAATGGTTGATTTAGGTGCAATCTTACTGGCAGCAATATCCTTGCCTGTGTACATCTACAGGTACACCTCCAATTGGCTCAAATAATGTCAATTAATTAAAAATCCTACAATGTGATTTTCTGGATTTTTTTTCTCATTTTGTCTCATAGTTGAAGTATACCTATGATGAAAATTACAGGCCTCTCATCTTTTTAAGTGGGAGAACTTGCACAATTGGTGGCTGACTAAATACTTTTTTGCCCCACTGTAGGTGTACAGAGGCCCATTATCAGCAACCATCACTCCTGTGTTTCAATGGCACGTTGTGTTAGCTAATCCAAGTTTATCATTTTAAAAGACTAATTGAGCATTTAAACCCTTTTGTAATGATGTTAGCACAACAAACCTGTTGTGCTAATTAAAGAAGTACTAAAACTTCTTTAGACTATTTGATTATCTGGAGCATCAGCATTCGGGGGTTCGATTACAGGCTCAAAATGGCCAGAAACAAAGACTTTCTTCTGAAACTCGTCAGGCTATTCTTGTTCTGGGAAATGAAGGCTATTCCATTTGAGAAATTGCCAAGAAACTGATGTTCTCGTACAACGCTGTGTACTACTCCCTTCACAAAACAGCACAAACTGGCACTAACCAGAATAGAAAGGGTGGGAGGCCCCAGTGCACAACTGAGCAAGAGGACCAGTCCATTAGTGTCTAGTTTGTCCATCCCCTTCCTCTCTCCGCCCCCTCTGTCCTCTCCCTCCCTCTCTCTGCCCTCTCTCACCCTCCCTTTCCATGCCCCCTCCCTCCGTCCACCCTTTATGTCCCTCCCTCCCTCTGTCCCTCCATGCCCCCTCCCTCCTCTCTGTCCCTCTCTCCGCCCCCTCCCTTCCTCTCTCTGTCCCTCCCTCTGTCCCTCCCCTTCCTCTCTCCGCCCCCTCCCTCTCTTAATTTAATTCAAGGGCTTTATTGACATGGAAATATATGTTAACATAAGCAAAAGTGAAATAAACAAAAATTAACAGTAAACATTACACTCAAAGAAGCTCTCTCTCTCTCTCCAGTGTCTTAGAGAGTCCCAGCAGGCTAGAAGAGGAGCATCGTCTCATTGCTCGCTATGCAGCGCGCCTTGCAGCAGAGGCAGGCAACTCCACAGTGAGTTGCTCCACAGTGAGTAGTGAGTGTGTGTGCGTGCACGTGTGTATGTGTAGGCTGCCCCAGGGTGGTATTCTGTCAGCCTTTATGTATCTACTTCTTATTTTGTAACTGCAGAATGTCCATGAACAGAACAATCCTCTCTGTACCCAGAACCAAAGCAGATGATGTTAAGGCTGTCACCAGACACTAACATGATCATTACCCACAGTGTACTGTCACCAGACACTAACATGATCATTACCCACAGTGTACTGTCACCAGACACTAACATGATCATTACCCACAGTGTACTGTCACCAGACACTAACATGATCATTACCCACAGTGTACTGTCACCAGACACTAACATAATCATTACCCACAGTGTACTGTCACCAGACACTAACATGATCATTACCCACAGTGTACTGTCACCAGACACTAACATGATCATTACCCACAGTGTACTGTCACCAGACACTAACATAATCATTACCCACAGTGTACTGTCACCAGACACTAACATGATCATTACCCACAGTGTACTGTCACCAGACACTAACATAATCATTACCCACAGTGTACTGTCACCAGACACTAACCATTACCCACAGTGTACTGTCACCAGACACTAACATAATCATTACCCACAGTGTACTGTCACCAGACACTAACCATTACCCACAGTGTACTGTCACCAGACACTAACCATTACCCACAGTGTACTGTCACCAGACACTAACATAACCATTACCCACAGTGTACTGTCACCAGACACTAACCATTACCCACAGTGTACTGTCACCAGACACTAACCATTACCCACAGTGTACTGTCACCAGACACTAACATGATCATTACCCACAGTGTACTGTCACCAGACACTAACATAATCATTACCCACAGTGTACTGTCACCAGACACTAACCATTACCCACAGTGTACTGTCACCAGACACTAACCATTACCCACAGTGTACTGTCACCAGACACTAACATAACCATTACCCACAGTGTACTGTCACCAGACACTAACCATTACCCACAGTGTACTGTCACCAGACACTAACATGATCATTACCCACAGTGTACTGTCACCAGACACTAACATAATCATTACCCACAGTGTACTGTCACCAGACACTAACATGATCATTACCCACAGTGTACTGTCACCAGACACTAACCATTACCCACAGTGTACTGTCACCAGACACTAACATGACCATTACCCACAGTGTACTGTCACCAGACACTAACATAATCATTACCCACAGTGTACTGTCACCAGACACTAACATGATCATTACCCACAGTGTACTGTCACCAGACACTAACATGATCATTACCCACAGTGTACTGTCACCAGACACTAACATAATCATTACCCACAGTGTACTGTCACCAGACACTAACATGATCATTACCCACAGTGTACTGTCACCAGACACTAACATGATCATTACCCACAGTGTACTGTCACCAGACACTAACATGATCATTACCCACAGTGTACTGTCACCAGACACTAACCATTACCCACAGTGTACTGTCACCAGACACTAACATGACCATTACCCACAGTGTACTGTCACCAGACACTAACATAATCATTACCCACAGTGTACTGTCACCAGACACTAACATGATCATTACCCACAGTGTACTGTCACCAGACACTAACATGATCATTACCCACAGTGTACTGTCACCAGACACTAACATAATCATTACCCACAGTGTACTGTCACCAGACACTAACATGATCATTACCCACAGTGTACTGTCACCAGACACTAACATGATCATTACCCACAGTGTACTGTCACCAGACACTAACATGATCATTACCCACAGTGTACTGTCACCAGACACTAACATAATCATTACCCACAGTGTACTGTCACCAGACACTAACCATTACCCACAGTGTACTGTCACCAGACACTAACCATTACCCACAGTGTACTGTCACCAGACACTAACCATTACCCACAGTGTACTGTCACCAGACACTAACCATTACCCACAGTGTACTGTCACCAGACACTAACCATTACCCACAGTGTACTGTCACCAGACACTAACATGACCATTACCCACAGTGTACTGTCACCAGACACTAACATGACCATTACCCACAGTGTACTGTCATCAGACACTAACATGACCATTACCCACAGTGTACTGTCACCAGACACTAACCATTACCCACAGTGTACTGTCACCAGACACTAACCATTACCCACAGTGTACTGTCACCAGACACTAACCATTACCCACAGTGTACTGTCACCAGACACTAACATGACCATTACCCACAGTGTACTGTCACCAGACACTAACATGACCATTACCCACAGTGTACTGTCACCAGACACTAACCATTACCCACAGTTTACTGTCACCAGACACTAACATGACCATTACCCACAGTGTACTGTCACCAGACACTAACATAATCATTACCCACAGTGTACTGTCACCAGACACTAACCATTACCCACAGTGTACTGTCACCAGACACTAACATAACCATTACCCACAGTGTACTGTCACCAGACACTAACCATTACCCACAGTGTACTGTCACCAGACACTAACATAATCATTACCCACAGTGTACTGTCACCAGACACTAACATGACCATTACCCACAGTGTACTGTCACCAGACACTAACCATTACCCACAGTGTACTGTCACCAGACACTAACATAACCATTACCCACAGTGTACTGTCACCAGACACTAACCATTACCCACAGTGTACTGTCACCAGACACTAACATAATCATTACCCACAGTGTACTGTCACCAGACACTAACATGACCATTACCCACAGTGTACTGTCACCAGACACTAACCATTACCCACAGTGTACTGTCACCAGACACTAACATAATCATTACCCACAGTGTACTGTCACCAGACACTAACATGACCATTACCCACAGTGTACTGTCAACAGACACTAACATGACCATTACCCACAGTGTACTGTCACCAGACACTAACCATTACCCACAGTGTACTGTCACCAGACACTAACATGACCATTACCCACAGTGTACTGTCACCAGACACTAACATAATCATTACCCACAGTGTACTGTCACCAGACACTAACATAATCATTACCCACAGTGTAGTTTATCAACGTGAAAGATTAAATAAAAGTGCAGGTTGGCTGACATGGCCCCAGATGTTAGAATAGTCACTCAAAAGTCTAAAGCACAGCACACATGACTTCTGGGCAGTAGATCATGTTTGATGTGTTTCTCTTTTATCCGCTCAGTTTTGTTAACTCTGTTTTTAATGTGTAATTTTGTCTTTTAGCAATGTCCTCCAACCGATCTGAGTTTCAACTTCGATGCCAACAAACAACAGAGGCAGCTAATAGCAGAACTAGAGAACAAAAACAGGTGGGAATGTATTTGACTGTCACTTTATGAAGAAACATTAAGCAATTAAAAAAAAAAACTGTACTAAATATTTTCTCTATTAGTTAATCAGATTTATTGTATGCTCATAATTTAAGAATTTTGTGAATTTATAAGTAAATAGAGTTCAGTTTATGTTGGTCACAGGGATCTGCTTTCAGAAAGTCATTTGAAATCCCCATTTTGTTGTGTCTTATTTTGTTGTGTCTTCTGGTCCCTCAGAGAGATCCTCCAGGAGATTCAACGGCTACGTCTGGAGCACGAGCAGGCCTCCCAGCCCACCCCAGAGAAGGCCCAGCAAAACCCCACACTGCTGGCTGAACTCAGGCTCCTGAGGTACCACATATCCAGCTATATTACCCACCTACACTGTATCTTATAGAAGAGATCACTACCCACCTACACTGTATCTTATAGAAGAGATCACTACCCACCTACACTGTATCTTATAGAAGAGATCACTACCCACCTACACTGTATCTTATAGAAGAGATCATTACCCACCTACACTGTATCTTATAGAAGAGATCATTACCCACCTCCACTGTATCTTATAGAAGAGATCACTACCCACCTACACTGTATCTTATAGAAGAGATCACTACCCACCTACACTGTATCTTATAGAAGAGATCACTACCAACCAAAATCTAATAGGAGAGATCACTACCCACCTATATCTAATAGGAGAGATCATTACCCACCTAAATCTAAAAGGAGAGATCATTACCCACCTATATCTAATAGGAGAGATCATTACCCACCTATATCTAATAGGAGAGATCATTACCCACCTAAATCTAAAAGGAGAGATCATTACCCACCTATATCTAATAGGAGAGATCATTACCCACCTATATCTAATAGGAGAGATCATTACCCACCTAAATCTAAAAGGAGAGATCATTACCCACCTATATCTAAAAGGAGAGATCATTACCCACCTATATCTAATAGGAGAGATCATTACCCACCTATATCTAATAGGAGAGATCATTACCCACCTATATCTAATAGGAGAGATCACTACCCACCTATATCTAATAGGAGAGATCATTACCCACCTATATCTAATAGGAGAGATCATTACCCACCTAAATCTAAAAGGAGAGATCATTACCCATCTTTATTTAATAGGAGAGCTCATTACCCACCTATATCTAAAAGGAGAGATCATTACCCACCTATATCTAAAAGGAGAGATCATTACCCACCTATATCTAATAGGAGAGATCATTACCCACCTACAGTATATCTAAAAGGAGAGATCATTACCCATCTTTATTTAATAGGAGAGCTCATTACCCACCTATATCTAATAGGAGAGATCATTACCCACCTAAATCTAAAAGGAGAGATCATTACCCACCTAAATCTAAAAGGAGAGATCATTACCCACCTATATCTAATAGGAGAGATCATTACCCACCTATATCTAATAGGAGAGATCATTACCCACCTAAATCTAAACGGAGAGATCATTACCCACCTAAATCTAAACGGAGAGATCATTACCCACCTATATCTAATAGGAGAGATCATTACCCACCTATATCTAATAGGAGAGATCATTACCCACCTAAATCTAAACGGAGAGATCATTACCCACCTAAATCTAAACGGAGAGATCATTACCCACCTATATCTAATAGGAGAGATCATTACCCACCTATATCTAATAGGAGAGATCATTACCCACCTATATCTAACAGGAGAGATCATTACCCACCTACAGTGCATTCGGAAAGTATTCAGGAAATGTATTTAAATAAGAAACTGAAATATCACCTTTACATAAGTTTTCAGACCCTTTACTCAATACTTTGTTGATGCACCTTTGGCAGTGATTACAGCCTAGAGTCTTTTTGGGTATGACGCTACAAGCTTGGCACAGCTTGGGCAGTTTCTCCCATTCTTCTCTGCAGATCCTCTCAAGCTCTGTCAGGTGTGGATGTGGAGCATCAATGCACAGCTATTTTCAGGTCTCTCCAGAGATGTTCAAACGGGTTCAAGTCCGGGCTCTGGCTGGGCCACTCAAGGATATTCAGAGACTTTTCCCAGAAGCCACTCTTGCGTTGTCTTGTCTGTGTGCTTAGGGTTGTTCTCCTGTTGGAAGGTGAACCGTCGCCCTGTCTGTGGTCCTGAGCGCTTAGGAGCAGGTTTTCATCAAGGATCTCTCTGTACTTTGCTCTGTTCATCTTTCCCTCGACCCTGACTAGCCTCCCAGTCCCTGCCGCTGAAAAACATCCTCACGGCATGATGCTGCCTCCATCATGCTTCACCATAGGGACGGTGCCAGGTTTCCTCCAGACGTGACGCTTGGCATTCAGGCCAATGAGTTCAATCTTGTTTTCATCAGACCAGAGAATCTTGTTTCTAATGGGCTGAGAGTCCTTTAGGTGCCTTTTGGCAAACTCCAAAGGGATGTCATGTGCTTTTTTCTGAGGAGTGGCTTCCATCTGTCCACTCTACCAAAAAGGCATGATTGGTGGAGTGCTGCAGAGATGGTTGTCCTTCTGGAAGATTCTCCCATCTTTACAGAGGAAATCTGGAGCTCTGTTAGTGACTATTGGGTTTTTGGTAATCTCCCTGACCAAGGCCCTTCTCCCCCGATTGCTCAGTTTGGCTGGGCGGCCAGCTCTACGAAGAGCCTTGGTGCTTCCAAACGTCTTCTATTTAAGAATGATGGAGGCCACTGTGTACTTGGGGACCTTCAATGCTGCAGACATGTTTTGGTACTCTTCCCCAGGTCTGTGCCTCGACACAATCCTGTCTCGGAGCTCCATGGACAATTACTTCAACCTCATGGCTTGGTTTTTGCTCTGACATGCACTGTCAACTGTGGGACCTTGGATAGACAAGTGTGTGCCTTCCCAAATCATGTCCAATCAATTGAATTTACCTCAGGTGGACTCCAATCAAGTTGTAGAAACATCTCAAGGATGATCAATGGAAACAGAATGCACCTGAGCTCAATTTCGAGTCTCATAGCAAAGGGTCTGAATACTTATGTAAATAAGGTATTTCTGTTTTTTATTTGTAATACATTTGCAAATAATTATAAAAACCTCTTTTGTCTTTGTCATTGTGGGGGTTTTGTGTGTAGATTGATGAGGGAAATGTTTTATTTAATCCATTTTAGAATAAAGCTGTAACGTAACAAAATGTGGAAAAGGGAAGGGGTCTGAATACTTTGCGAATGCCCTGTACATACAGTGGGCTATGAAATGATTGACACCCTTGATAAAGACGAGCATAAATTACTGTATAAAATAAATAATTTAGATACTGAGCTATATTGTATGCTCCCAGAAATTGTGGAATTATAGTATTCTATACTAATACAATTGCTCAGAAATATATATATATATGTATATCTTCCTGCTATAGCTACTGTGTGTCTAGCTGTGTTTCTATAGCTACTGTGTGTCTAGCTGTGTTTCTATAGCTACTGTGTGTCGAGCTGTGTTTCTATAGCTACTGTGTGTCGAGCTGTGTTTCTATAGCTACTGTGTGTCGAGCTGTGTTTCTATAGCTACTGTGTGTCGAGCTGTGTTTCTATAGCTACTGTGTGTCGAGCTGTGTTTCTATAGCTACTGTGTGTCGAGCTGTGTTTCTATAGCTACTGTGTGTCTATAGCTACCGTGTGTCTATAGCTACTGTGTGTCTATAGCTACTGTGTGTCTAGCTGTGTTTCTATAGCTACTGTGTGTCTAGCTGTGTTTCTATAGCTACTGTGTGTCTAGCTGTGTGTCTTTAGCTACTGTGTGTCTATAGCTACTGTGTGTCTAGCTGTGTTTCTATAGCTACTGTGTGTCTATAGCTACTGTGTGTCTAGCTGTGTTTCTATAGCTACTGTGTGTCTAGCTGTTTGTCTATAGCTACTGTGTGTCTTTAGCTACTGTGTGTCTATAGCTACTGTGTGTCTAGCTGTGTGTCTATAGCTACTGTGTGTCTAGCTGTGTTTCTATAGCTACTGTGTGTCTAGCTGTGTTTCTATAGCTACTGTGTGTCTAGCTGTGTTTCTATAGCTACGGTGTCTCTATAGCTACTGTGTTTCTATAGCTACTGTGTTTCTATAGCTACTGTGTCTCTATAGCTACTGTGTTTCTATAGCTACTGTGTGTCTATAGCTACTGTGTGTCTATAGCTACTGTGTGTCTAGCTGTGTTTCTATAGCTACTGTGTGTCTAGCTGTGATTCTATAGCTACTGTGTGTCTAGCTGTGTTTCTATAGCTACGGTGTCTCTATAGCTACTGTGTGTCTAGTTGTGTGTCTATAGCAAATGTGTCTCTATAGCTATATATCACTCCAGTGATATTTGGGGGGGGGGCAGAGCTGTTGGTTGGGGTAGTTAGAAAGCATGGCCAGCCGTGGAGAAATACTTAATGAAGTTCTCGATTATCATGGATTTATCAGTGGTGACAGTGTTTCCTAACCTCAGTGCAGTGGGCAGCTGGGAGGAGGTACTCTTATTCTCCATGGACTTTACAGTGTCCCAAAACGTATTGGAATTAGTGCTGCAGGATGCAAATTTCTGTTTGAAAAAGCTGGCCTTTGCTTTCCTAACTGACTGTGTATTGGTTCCTGACTTCCCTGAAAAGTTGCATATTGCAGGGACTATTCGACGCTAGTGCAGTACGCCACAGGGTGTTTTTGTGCTGGTCAAGGGCAGTCAAGTCTGGAGTGAACCAAGGGCTGTATCTGTTCTTTAGTTCTGCATTTTTACCCATCTATACCCATCTATGCCTCTAAAACAAATGTGTTATAAATGCTCATCACATGTTTATAAACTCAGAACTAATCATTTATAAAGTTTGCATGAATGTAAAGTGTTAACTCCATATGCCTTCATCAGCCCTTTAACAGTAGTAACAGCCAGTAGATTCAGGGCTGAGACTCCCAAAGAAAGTCTGTAACCTTTTGATGCCACAGGCACTTTCACTGATTGATTGGCAATCTGGCTATAATGTATGTCTGTATTGTAGCCTATAGCTCTGTATTGTAGCCTACACCTCTGCATTGTAGCCTACAGCTCTGTATTGTAGCCTACACCTCTGCATTGTAGCCTACAGCTCTGTATTGTAGCCTACAGCTCTGTATTGTAGCCTACACCTCTGCATTGTAGCCTACAGCTCTGCATTGTAGCCTACAGCTCTGCATTGTAGCCTACAGCTCTGCATTGTAGCCTACAGCTCTGCATTGTAGCCTACAGCTCTGCATTGTAGCCTACACCTCTGCATTGTAGCCTACACCTCTGCATTGTAGCCTACACCTCTGCATTGTAGCCTACACCTCTGCATTGTAGCCTACAGCTCTGCATTGTAGCCTACACCTCTGCATTGTAGCCTATAGCTCTGCATTGTAGCCTACACCTCTGCATTGTACCCTATAGCCTATAGCTCTGCATTGTAGCCTATAGCCTACACCTCTGCATTGTAGCCTACACCTCTGCATTGTAGCCTATAGCTCTGCATTGTAGCCTATAGCTCTGCATTGTAGCCTACACCTCTGAATTGTAGCCTACACCTCTGCATTGTAGCCTACACCTCTGCATTGTAGCCTACACCTCTGCATTGTAGCCTACACCTCTGCATTGTAGCCTACACCTCTGCATTGTAGCCTACACCTCTGCATTGTAGCCTATAGCTCTGTTTTGTAGACTACAGCTCTGCATTGTAGCCTATAGCTCTGCATTGTAGCCTATAGCTCTGCATTGTAGCCTATAGCCTATAGCTCTGCATTGTAGCCTATAGCTCTGCATTGTAGCCTATAGCTCTGCATTGTAGCCTATAGCTCTGCATTGTAGCCTACAGCTCTGCATTGTAGCCTACAGCTCTGCATTGTAGCCTACACCTCTGCATTGTAGCCTACAGCTCTGTATTGTAGCCTACAGCTCTGCATTGTAGCCTACAGCTCTGCATTGTAGCCTATAGCTCTGCATTGTAGCCTATAGCTCTGCATTGTAGCCTATAGCTCTGCATTGTAGCTTATAGCTCTGCATTGTCGCCTATAGCTCTGCATTGTCGCCTATAGCTCTGCATTGTAGCCTATAGCTCTGCATTGTAGCCTATAGCTCTGCATTGTAGCCTATAGCTCTGCATTGTAGCTTATAGCTCTGCATTGTCGCCTATAGCTCTGTATTGAAGCTTATAGCTCTGCATTGTAGCTTATAGCTCTGTATTGTAGCCTATAGCCTATAGCTCTGCATTGTAGCTTATAGCTCTGTATTGTAGCCTATAGCCTATAGCTCTGTATTGAAGCCTATAGCCTATAGCTCTGCATTGTAGCCTATAGCTCTGCATTGTAGCTTATAGCTCTGTATTGTAGCCTATAGCCTATAGCTCTGCATTGTAGCTTATAGCTCTGCATTGTAGCCTATAGCTCTGCATTGTAGCCTATAGCTCTGCATTGTAGCTTATAGCTCTGCATTGTCGCCTATAGCTCTGTATTGAAGCTTATAGCTCTGCATTGTAGCTTATAGCTCTGTATTGTAGCCTATAGCCTATAGCTCTGCATTGTAGCTTATAGCTCTGTATTGTAGCCTATAGCCTATAGCTCTGTATTGAAGCCTATAGCCTATAGCTCTGCATTGTAGCCTATAGCTCTGCATTGTAGCTTATAGCTCTGTATTGTAGCCTATAGCCTATAGCTCTGCATTGTAGCCTGTAGCTCTGCTCTGCATTGTTTCAGTGCCCGATGGACCTGTTCAATCATCTCATCACATTAAAAGGGATCTTGCCAGTGGTGTGTTGTCTCTTTGTGTTACCCTGGAATGTGACCAGGCTCAGAGAAGAGACTATGTAGGGACATGGTTGGTAACCCTGGTCCTGGACTGCTGCAGGCGCTTCATGTTTGTGGTTTAACTGACCTGAAAGACCAGGTGTGTTGAATTTAGGCAATCACTGAACAGATCAATTAGCTTGGTTGGTCAGGTGTGGTGCCGAGTTGGGACAAAATCCTGCAGGACCTGTGGCACTCCAGGAACAGGGTTGTCTCACCCTGAGGTAGTGTAACCAGGCTTAGAGAAGAGACTGTGTCTGTGTAGTGGTGTGATATTAGGAAAGAGATGGACAAGGGACTGAACAATGTCTTCCATCATCACCACTCAGCGTCTGCAGTCTGCACTCAGGGACGCCACCTGACGGAAGACAGTTGGGACTTCTCAGGCCAAGGACAGATCATTGTTCATGTGGGAGGCAACCCGAGGGAGCCTAGTGACTGACAGACTTTCAGGCTCTCACCTTTCAGGAGCCAATAGAGACTAACAGCGTGTGTGTGTGTGTGTGTGTGTGTGTGTGTGTGTGTGTGTGTGTGTGTGTGTGTGTGTGTGTGTGTGTGTGTGTGTGTGTGTGTGTGTGTGTGTGTGTGTGTGTGTGTGTGTGTGTGTGTGTGTGTGTGTGTGTGTGTGTGTGTGTGTGTGTGTGTGTGTGTGTGTGTGTGTGTGTGTGTGTGTGTGTGTGTGTGTGTGTGTGTGTGTGTGTGTGTGTGTGTGTGTGTGTGTGTGTGTGTGTGTGTGTGTGTGTGTGTGTGCGCGTGCGTGATTGTGGGACAACAGGCACAGGAAGGATGAGCTGGAGAGGCGCATGTCAGCCCTACAGGAGAGCAGACGGGAACTGATGGTCCAGCTAGAGGGACTGATGAGGTTACTGAAGGTAGGAGAGGACTCTGACCGCCAGATTATTATAAACAATATCTGTTTCTTGTTCTTCAGACTTTTATATACTGATGCTGTCATTTTTTACTATATAGTTAGTAGTATATCAAATTGATATATAGTATATCAAATCAAATGTTATTGGTCACATACACATGGTTAGCAGATGTTAATGTGAGTGTAGGGAAATGCTTGTGAGAGAGAGTGCAGTTATCAACCTCTGTCATTATTGCATTTTATGCCATCTGGTATTCGTTAACATCAACCATGAATTTGTTCCAACTGTTTAGAACGTGTTGGACACTGCATTGATTGTAGTTGACAGTTGCTCTCCCTCAGGGCCCATTGATTGTAGTTGACAGTTGCTCTCCCTCAGGGCCCATTGATTGTAGTTGACAGTCGCTCTCCCTCAGGGCCCATTGATTGTAGTTGACAGTCGCTCTCCCTCAGGGCCCATTGATTGTAGTTGGCAGTTGCTCTCCCGCAGGGCCCATTGATTGTAGTTGACAGTTGCTCTCCCGCAGGGCCCATTGATTGTAGTTGACAGTTGCTCTCCCTCAGGGCCCATTGATTGTAGTTGACAGTTGCTCTCCTGCAGGGCCCATTGATTGTAGTTGACAGTTGCTCTCCCGCAGGGCCCATTGATTGTAGTTGACAGTTGCTCTCCCTCAGGGCCCATTGATTGTAGTTGACAGTTGCTCTCCCTCAGGGCCCATTGATTGTAGTTGACAGTCGCTCTCCCTCAGGGCCCATTGATTGTAGTTGACAGTTGCTCTCCCCTCAGGGCCCATTGATTGTAGTTGACAGTTGCTCTCCCTCAGGGCCCATTGGTTGTAGTTGACAGTTGCTCTCCCTCAGGGCCCATTGATTGTAGTTGACAGTTGCTCTCCCCGCAGGGCCCATTGATTGTAGTTGACAGTTGCTCTCCCGCAGGGCCCATTGATTGTAGTTGACAGTTGCTCTCCCTCAGGGCCCATTGATTGTAGTTGACAGTCGCTCTCCCTCAGGGCCCATTGATTGTAGTTGACAGTCGCTCTCCCTCAGGGCCCATTGATTGTAGTTGACAGTTGCTCTCCCCTCAGGGCCCATTGATTGTAGTTGACAGTTGCTCTCCCTCAGGGCCCATTGGTTGTAGTTGACAGTTGCTCTCCCTCAGGGTCCATTGGTTGTAGTTGACAGTTGCTCTCCCCTCAGGGCCCATTGATTGTAGTTGACAGTTGCTCTCCCCTCAGGGCCCATTGATTGTAGTTGACAGTTGCTCTCCCTCAGGGCCCATTGGTTGTAGTTGACAGTTGCTCTCCCCTCAGGGCCCATTGGTTGTAGTTGACAGTTGCTACCCCTCAGGGTCCATTGATTGTAGTTGACAGTTGCTCTCCCCTCAGGGCCCATTGATTGTAGTTGACAGTTGCTCTCCCTCAGGGCCCATTGGTTGTAGTTGACAGTTGCTCTCCCTCAGGGCCCATTGGTTGTAGTTGACAGTTGCTCTCCCCTCAGGGCCCATTGGTTGTAGTTGACAGTTGCTCTCCCTCAGGGCCCATTGGTTGTAGTTGACAGTTGCTCTCCCTCAGGGCCCATTGGTTGTAGTTGACAGTTGCTCTCCCCTCAGGGCCCATTGGTTGTAGTTGACAGTTGCTCTCCCCTCAGGGCCCATTGGTTGTAGTTGACAGTTGCTCTCCCTCAGGGCCCATTGGTTAACTTGTAGAAACTTGTCTTTCCTGTCCTGATATTGAAGCTCCTGACTCTTTGCCACTGTTTTATCTTTTTCTCTCTCTTTCTGTCACTTTCTTGATCTCTTTCTCTCTCGTTCTCGGCCTGTACCTCTCTGTCATTTCTCTCTCCCTCACTGCTCATGCCTTCTATCACTGCTTACCATTGACTGACTGATAGGATGAGGAGCAGAAGCAGGCAGTAAGTGTGTCTCTCTTAAGTTTACATTAAGGAAGCAGTAGTGGCAGCACGAGACCCAGTCACTCTCTAACCATAATATTACATGTCACACTACTGTCCACTCTTAATGCACGTGTTGATATGTCTCCGATGGATTGTGTTTAAGGAACTTCCAGTAGCAGCATTTTTTTATGGACATATTATGTTATGCACTTGCACTGGTCGGTTTGAGGCAGCACTGTTTTCCTACAGAGATTTGGCACAGTACTTTTATAGATGGCTTATTTGTCACATCATGCAGGACCTGGACCAGGCTGGCTCTAAGCCATACAGTCGTGGACTCACGGGCAGGCTGGCTCTAAGCCATACAGTCGTGGACCCCGGGCAGGCTGGCTCTAAGCCATACAGTCGTGGACCCCCGTGCAGGCTGGCTCTAAGCCATACAGTCGTGGACCCCCGGGCAGGCTGGCTCTAAGCCATACAGTCGTGGACCCCCGTGCAGGCTGGCTCTAAGCCATACAGTCGTGGACTCACGGGCAGGCTGACTCTAAGCCATACAGTCGTGGACCCCCGTGCAGGCTGGCTCTAAGCCATACAGTCGTGGACCCCGGGCAGGCTGGCTCTAAGCCATACAGTCGTGGACCCCCGTGCAGGCTGGCTCTAAGCCATACAGTCGTGGACCCCCGTGCAGGCTGGCTCTAAGCCATACAGTCGTGGACCCCCGTGCAGGCTGGCTCTAAGCCATACAGTCGTGGACCCCGTGCAGGCTGGCTCTAAGCCATACAGTCGTGGACCCCCGTGCAGGCTGGCTCTAAGCCATACAGTCGTGGACTCACGGGCAGGCTGACTCTAAGCCATACAGTCGTGGACCCCCGGGCAGGCTGGCTCTAAGCCATACAGTCGTGGACCCCGGGCAGGCTGGCTCTAAGCCATACAGTCGTGGACCCCCGGGCAGGCTGGCTCTAAGCCATACAGTCGTGGACCCCCGGGCAGGCTGGCTCTAAGCCATACAGTCGTGGACCCCCGGGCAGGCTGGCTCTAAGCCATACAGTCGTGGACCCCCGGGCAGGCTGGCTCTAAGCCATACAGTCGTGGACCTGGGCTCAAACGCTATTCTAAATCTTTCAAATACCTTCAGCGTTTGCTCAAGCCTGCCTGGAGTGCAAGATAGGTGAGGTTTGATGTTTTGGGACTATTCTAATGGTCCATATAAGCTAAGCAGGCTCAATCAAGCACAGATGCAGTATTTGAAATTATTTGAATAGTGTTTGAACCCGGGTCTGCTCCTAGGCCCTGTACAGTGCCCCTCTCTCCAGGGGAAGAGTACCAGGGGGGGGTGTTAGGCTTGGGCGGTATTCAGATTGTCATACCTTCATACCGACCTTGTGCCGTACCAGGATATTCTGTAATATCGGCATTGCACACAAGGGGCGTTATTTTCAAACCCCACTGAGCCTAGGTAATCTGAAGGTTAGCAATGCTAACAAGTACATGTAAAATCCCATAGCATTCTCTATCTAAATGCTAACGAGCGCATTGCGGACATTTTATAGTCTCTAAGCAGCTCCGTCTTGTTCTAAGTTGATCTTGAGGTGGTGAGCCGACATTCCAGCTGAGATATCTGCAAGGCACGCAGAGATGCATTTCGCCACATGGGTGTCAGAAAAGGGAAATGGGAAAGGAGAAAAGTAGTTGTGTCATCCGCATAGCAATTATAGGAGACAACATGTGAGGATGTGACGAGCCGAGTGACTTGGTGTATAGAGAGAAGAGGAGAGGGCCTAGAACTGAGCCCTGAGGGATACCATTAGTGAGAGTACGTGGTGCAGACACAGATCCTTTCGACGTCACTTGATAGTGGCCTGCCGGGTGGGATGCAATCCAAGAGTCTGCTGAGACAGTCATCCCTGAGAGGGTGGAGAGAAGGAACTGATGGTTCATAGTGTGGTTCATGGTGTCAAAGGCAGCAGATAGATGTAGGAGGATGGGAACAGAGGAGAGAGAGTCAGCTTTGGCAGTGCAGAGAGCCTCCGGGACACAGAGGAGAGCAGTGACCCATCTTATAGCCTGACTGGTTAGGGTCAAGAAGATCGTTCTGAGAGAGATAACGAGAGAGTTGATCAGAGACAACACGCTCAAGTGTTTTGGAAAGAAAAGAAAGCAGGAATACAGGTCTATAGTTTTTGACATCAAATGAGTCGAGTGTTGGTTTCTTGAGGAGTGGAGCTACTCAGGCCATTTTGAAGTCAGAGGGGACGCAGCCAGTGGTCAGAGATGAGTTGATGAGGGAAGTGAGGAATGGGAGAAGGTCTCCAGAGAGGGTCTGGAGAAGGGAGGAGGGAATGGAGTCGAGCGACAGGTTGTCGGGCGGCCAGATCTCACAAGTCACAGGATGTCCTCGGGATAGAGAGGGGAGAAAGAGGTCAAGGCGTAGGGTAGTTCTGTGTGAGTGAGACCAGTGGACTCAATAGTCTAAGTGAATGAGGAGCGACTGTCATCAACCTTCTTTTCAAAGTGGTTGACAAAGTCGTCCGCAGAGAGGGGGGGTGTGTAGCATTAAGGAGGGAGGAAAAGGTAGAAAATAGTTTCCTAGGGTTAGAGGCAAAAGTTTGAAATGTAGAGTGATAGAAAGTGGCATGAGCAGTGGATTCAGAGGAAGAGAAGGTAGAGGAATCAGTGAAAGGATGATAGGTCCTCCAGAAGTTTGTTTTCCTCTATATTCGCTCAGCTGCCCGCAACCCTGTTCTGTAAGCTTGCAATGAGTCACTCAGCCACGAAGCAAGAGGGGAGGGCCGAGCCGGCCTGGGAGGACATGGGGTAGTGTGAGTCAAAGGATGCGGAAAGGAAGGAGAGTAGGGTCGAAGAGGCTGACTCAGGAGAGAAACAGGAGAGAAAGAAGGAGAGAAAGAAGATTTAGAATGGAGAGATGATAGGTTAGAAGAGGACAGAGTACTGGGAGAGACGGAGCGAAGATTGCAATGGCACATGGCCATCTGGGTGGGGGCTGAGAGGGTTGGAGGAAAGAGAGACAGAAAAGGAAACAAAAGTAGTGATCCTCGACCTTGACGGTGGTTGCAGTGAGATTAGTAAACGGCCAGCATCTAGTAGAGATGAGGTCAAGCATCTTGCCTTGTGAGTTGGAGGGGATTGGGAAAGGGTGACGTCAAAAGGCAAGGAGGGGAACGAGAGAGTTGCAAATAAATGAATCGAAGGGAGAGGTCGGGAGCTAGAAGTCGCCCAGTAAAAGAGTGGTGAGCCATCATCAGGAAAGGTTTATGAAAGTGTTAAGCTCATTGAGGAAGTCTCCAAGGGCACCTGGTGGGCGATAGATGACAAGCTTGAGTGGACAAGTGACAGTGACCGCATGGAATTCAAATGAGGAGATGGACAGGTGAGAGAGTAGATGGACAGGTGAGAGAGTAGATGGACAGGTGAGAGAGTAGATGGACAGGTGAGAGAGTAGATGGACAGGTGAGAGGGAGAAAAGACCACATCTCCGTATAGGAGAAATGAGTAGCCCTGTGCCACCACCGCGACGACCAGATGCTCTTGGACTATGAGAGAAAACGTAGTCAGGTGAAAGGAGAGCAGCTCTGAAGGGCATCATAGGCTTAGATTATCTCAGTGTTCTTTTTTAAAATTTAATTCCCCCCCCACCACTTTTCTCCCCAATTTTCATGGTATCCAATTGTTAGTAATTACTATCTTGTCTCATCGCTACAACTCCCGTACGGGCTCGGGAGAGACGAAGGTCGAAAGCCATGCGTCCCCCGAAACACAACCCAACCAAGCCGCACTGCTTCTTAACACAGCGTGCCTCCAACCCGGAAGCCAGCCGCACCAATGTGTCGGAGGAAACATCGTGCACCTGGCTACCTTGGTTAGCGCGCACTGTGCCCGGCCCGCCACAGGAGTCGCTGGTGCGTGATGAGACAAGGATATCCCTTCCAACCAAACCCTCCCTAAACCAGATGACGCTAAGCCAATTGTGTGTCGCCCCATTGACCTCCCATTCGCGGCCGGTTGCAACAGAGCCGGCCGCTATCGCTGCGATGCAGTGCCCTAGACCACTGCGCCACCCAGGAGGCATCTCAGCGTGATCAGCAGTTCCAAATGCTGCAAAACATATTTTTGTATAAAATAAAAAATTCACCTGGTCCTGACCCCCGCCTCCTACATCTAGCTGCAGACATCATTGCTACCCCTTAACATGTATTTTTAACCCCACGCTTGATGTTAGGGAAATCCCCAAGTTATGGAAATCTGCTTTTGTGTACTCCCTCTTCTGAAAGGTGTAGATCCTTCGCTACTTGACAACTATCAACCCATATCAAAATTGTTTGTACTGTCAAAGGTACTGGAGTCCTTAGTTAGTAGGCAGGTCTACTTCCAAGAAAACAACATCTTAAATGGATTGCAATCAGGTTTTAGGTCTGGCCAGAGCAATGTTTCAGCAACATTGAAGGTTTTAAATTACGTCCACTGTGCTCTTGATAAGAAGTTACATTGTGTGTCTGTTTTTATTGATTTGTCAAAGGCTTTCGACACCGTGGACCATGCTGTGTTAGTGCAAAGGTTAAAATGTTGTGGAATTACTGGTCATGCTCTAGATTGGTTTATAAATTACCTATCAAATTGTACACAATGTGTAATGGTGGATGGTTGTAAATCTGAATCCATAGAGGTGTGCTAAGGTGTTCCGCAAGGTTCTATTTTGGGCCCGCTGTTGTTCATTTTGTATATCAACAACATTGGGGATCTTATTGAAACAGCGGATGTTAATTTTTATGCAGATGATACTGTTCTTTATCAAGTAGTTTATTTTTAGCTTTTGAAAATGCCCAAAGAGCATTTAACATCATACAACATAATCTGTATGATTTAAAGCTGATTCTAAATTTGGGTAAAACAAAATGCATGTATTTTCAAATGCCAGGCATGTTACAAATCATGTCATTGCTACATTGGCTGGACATACTATAGAGCAAGTTGGTGTACAAACATTTGGGTGTGTGGGTTGATGATAAGCTGAGCTTCACTGTGCATGTAGAGAACTTAAGGAAGCTCAAGCTGAAAATAGGATTTTATTACCGGCATAAGGCTTGTTTTTCTTTTGAGGCCAGGAAGGAGCTGGTACGATGTACATTACTGGCGGTTTTAGATTTTAGTGATGTTATTTATATATATATATATATATATATATACCCTGAGAGCACTTGATTATGTGTATCATGTAGCCCTTAGGTTCATTACAAATCAGAAACGTCTAACAGATCATTGTGATCTCTACCTGGCTGTTGGCTGGTCGTCATTGACCTTGCGTAGCCTTAAACACTATACACTGATTTATAAAGCCATATTGAGTAAAATGCCATTTTATCTCTGTTCTTTTTTAGTCAGGTCAGTAAATAAATATAAATTATGGTCCCATTCTGATTTGCTTCTAACAGTACCAAACATTAGAACAGGACATGGTAGAAATAGTTTAGTTATTTAGCTCCGTGGCCCTGGAATTCTCTCCTGAACATTTTAAAATGTGATGATCTAGTTTCGTTGGTGGAGTTTACACTTGATCGATGAATATATCATAGAAGTGTGTAATTGTTTTTAGGCCAGCTGTTTTTAGTCAAGACATTTGTGTTTTTAATGTACAATGTTTTTGTTGTACTGTATGTGTGTTTATAGTTTTGTTTAATGTTGTGTTAGTGTATGTAGGTTGTTTTGTCTGAAACGTTGTTCCCTCTGCTGCTATTGGACCAGGTCTCTCTTGGAAAAGAGTTGTTATCTCAATGAGAAAAAACCTGTAAAAATAAAGGTCAAATAAAAAGAATGAAAAAAGAGACCTGGAGGGTAAATGAAAAGGGTTGCAGTCAAGGAGTGGGGAGCTCACTGGAGTGAGCTACTCACAAAGCTCCGGTCTCTCGTTATTGTGTGTTTCTAAACAAAAACCACTTGACTGGGAACTACTGGTAAAACTGGTGAAAAATTATGTGACAGGTGAAACGAAGAACGCAATCTTCTTTCTCTCTTAACGTATTGCACAAGATGACTGCAGGTATTTACTTAAAAAGTAGCTACAAATATGAATTAATATTTTATTTTTTTACTTAAAGTAAAATATTTTACTTCTTCATAGTTTCAACGGTATTGAAAAACCATCATAATATTGGTATGTGTCCTAACCTATGGTAATATTGGTATGTTTCTATAGTTTGTTTCCTAACCGGTGGTGATGTTGGCATGTTATCAGGCCCAGACAGGAGGCTCAACCCACTCCTCCCCCAGCCATGGGGCAGTCTGCTCCATGCCCATGCCGATCCGCTCCACCTCAGCTGGGTCCACACCCACCCACACACCCCAGGACTGCCTGGCCGGGTTGGGGGGCGATGTGCTGGAGGCCTTCGCTCAGGGTGAGTCCTGGACCTCCGCCCAACGGGAAAAACAGTGCAAAACTAGTTGAAATGACATCATGATGCCTTTTCAACCAGAAACTGATGTCATTTCAACTAGTCAACTCGCTTTTTCCAACAACATTTTGATCTGTGATTGAGCTGTGACAAATTCGATTAAAGTGCATTCCAAATGCAAAAATAGTAGCCACGAAATGCCATGTACAGTTTGAAGTTGGAAGTTTACATACACCTTAGCCAAATACATTTAAACTGAGTTTTTTACCATTCCTGACATTTAATCCTAGTAAAAAAATCCCTGTGTTAGGTCAGTTAGGATCACCACTTTATTTTAAGAATGTGAAATGTCAGAATAATAGTTGAGAGAATTATTTATTTCAGCTTTTATTTCTTTCATCACATTCCCAGTGGGTCAGAAGTTTGCATACACTCAATTAGTATTTGGTAGCATTGCCTTTAAATTGTTTAACTTGGGTCAAACGTTTCGGGAAGCCTTCCACAAGCTTCCCACAATAAGTTGGGTGAATTTTGTCCCATTCCTTCTGACAGAGCTGGTGTAACTGAGTCAAGTTTGTAGGCCTCCTTGCTCGCACACGCTTTTTCAGTTCTGCCCACAAATTTTCTACAGGATTGAGGTCAGGGCTTTGTGATGGCCACTCCAATGCATTGACTTTGTTGTCCTTAAGCCATTTTGCTACAACTTTGGAAGAATGCTTGGGGTCATTGTCCATTTGGAAGACCCATTTGCGACCAAGCTTTAACTTCCTGATCCACATAATTTTCTATCCTCATTATGTCATCTTTTGTGAAGTGCACCAGTCCCTCCTGCAGCAAAGCACCCCCACAGCATGATGCTGCCAACCCCGTGCTTCACGGTGGGGATGGTGTTCTTTGGCTTGCAAGCATCCCCCTTTTTTCTCCAAACATGACGATGGTCATTATGGCCAAAACAGTTATTTTTTCATCAGACCAGAGGACATTTCTCCAAAAAGTATGATCTTTGTCCCCATGGGCAGTTGCAAACTGTAGTCTGGCTTTTTTATGACGGTTTTGGAGCAGTGGCTTCTTCCTTGCTGAGCTGCCTTTCAGGTTACGTCGATATAGGACTCGTTTTTACTGTGGATATTGATACTTTTGTACCTGTTTCCTCCAGCATGTACACAAGGTCCTTAGCTGTTGTTCTGGGATTGATTTGCACTTTTCGCACCAAGGTACGTTCATCTCCAGGAGACAGAACGCGTCTCCTTCCTGAGAAATATGATGGCTGCATGGTCCCATGGTGTTCATACTTGCGTACTATTGTTTGTACAGATGAACGTGGTACCTTCAGACGTTTGGAAATTGCTCCCAAGGATGAACCAGACTTGTGGAGGTCTACAATTTTTTTTCTGGAGTCTTGGCTGATTTCTTTAGATTTTCCCATGATGTCAAGCAAAGAGGCACCGAGTTTGAAGTTAGGCCTTGAAATTAATCCACAGGTACACCTCCAATTGACCCAAATGATGTATATTAGCCTATCAGAAGCTTCTAAAGCCATGACATCATTTTCTGGAATTTTCCAAGCTGTTTAAAGCCACAGTCAACTTAGTGTATGTAAACTTCTGACCCACTGGAATTGTGATACAGTGAATTATAAGTGAAATAATCTGTCTGTAAACAATTGTTGGGAAAAATACTTGTGTCATGCACAAGGTAGATGCCTGAACCGACTTGCTAAAACTATAGTTTGTTAACAAGAAATTTCTGGAGTGGTTGAAACACAAGTTTTAATGACTCCAACCGAAGTTTATGTGAACTTCTGACTTCAACTGTAAGTCACTGACTATTCATTGACTGTGTCCTCTGTGTTTCAGGTGTACCTAGAAATCTTCGTAATGATCTGTTGGTCGCTGCAGATTCAATCACAAACACCATGTCATCACTTGTCAAAGAACTCCACTCAGGTTAGTTGAGAGGCACATGACTGCTATGTTGCCTGTGATTGGTTGATAACTCTCTGGGACTGAAGTTATATTCTCTTTAATAAAGTAGATGATGCTGCAGAGGATGAGGACAACCGGATGAGGAACGGAGGCCTAAGGGACAGGGCAGAGGATGAGGACAACCAGGTGAGGAATGGAGGCATAAGGGACAGGGCAGAGGATGAGGACAACCAGATGAGGAACGGAGGCCTAAGGGACAGGGCAGAGGAGGAGTACCACCAGGTGAGGAACGGAGGCCTAGGGGACAGGGCAGAGGATGAGGACCACCAGGTGAGGAACGGAGGCCTCAGTGACAGGGCAGAGGATGAGGACAACCAGGTGAGGAACGGAGGCCTAGGGGACAGGGCAGAGGATGAGGACAACCAGGTGAGGAACAGAGGCCTAAGGGACAGGCGTGAGGATGAGGACAACCAGGTGAGGAACAGAGGCCTAAGGGACAGGCGTGAGGATGAGGACAACCAGGTGAGGAACAGAGGCCTAAGGGACAGGCGTGAGGATGAGGACAACCAGGTGAGGAACGGAGGCCTAAGGGACAGGGCAGAGGATGAGGACAACCAGGTGAGGAACGGAGGCCTAGGGGACAGGGCAGAGGATGAGGACAACCAGGTGAGGAACAGAGGCCTAAGGGACAGGCATGAGGAGGCAAACCAGATGAGGAACAGAGGCCTAAGGGACAGGGCAGAGGATGAGGAAAACCAGGTGAGGAATGGAGGCCTCAGGGACAGGGCAGAGGATGAGGACAACTAGGTGAGGAACGGAGGCCTAGGGGACAGGGCAGAGGATGAGGACAACCAGGTGAGGAACAGAGGCCTAAGGGACAGGCGTGAGGATGAGGACAACCAGGTGAGGAACAGAGGCCTAAGGGACAGGCGTGAGGATGAGGACAACCAGGTGAGGAACGGAGGCCTAAGGGACAGGGCAGAGGATGAGGACAACCAGGTGAGGAACAGAGGCCTAAGGGACAGGCATGAGGAGGCAAACCAGATGAGGAACGGAGGCCTAAGGGACAGGGCAGAGGATGAGGAAAACCAGGTGAGGAATGGAGGCCTAAGGGACATGGCAGAGGATGAGGACAACCAGGTGAGGAATGGAGGCCTAGGGGACAGGGCAGAGGATGAGGACAACCAGGTGAGGAATGGAGGCCTAAGGGACAGGGCAGAGGATGAGGACAACCAGGTGAGGAATGGAGGCATAAGGGACAGGGGGGAAGCCTTGGCTCACTATTATCTTATTAACATTGTTGGGTCACCATTGTTGGGTCACTATGAATGATAGTCCCACTAAGCGCAAACCAGATGGGATGGCATATTGCTGCAGGATGCTGTGGTAGCCATGCAGGTTAAGTATGCCTTGAATTCTAAAAAAATCACTGACAGTGTCACCAGCAAAGCACCCCACACCATCACACCTTCTCCTCCATGCTTCACGGTGGGAACCACACATGCAGAGATAATCCGTTCACCTACTCTGCATCTCACAAAGACACAGCGATTGGAACCAAAAATCTCAAATATGGACTCGACAGATTTCCACATGTCTAATGTCCATTTCTTGGCCCAAGCAATTCTCTTATTATTATTGGTGTCCTTTAGTAGTGGTTTATTTGCAGCAATTTGACCATGAAGGCCTGATTTACTCAGTCTCCTCTGTTGATGTTGAGATGTGTCTGTTACTTGAAGTATTGAAGTATTTATTTGGCCTGCACTTTCTGGGGCTGATAACTCTAATGAACTTATCCTCTGCAGCAGAGGTAACTCTGGGTCTTCCTTTCCTGTGCCGTTGCTCATGAGAGCCAGCTTCATCATAGCGCTTGATGGTTGACTGCCCTTGAAGAAACTTTAAAAGTTGTGGAAATGTTCCACATTGACTGACCTTCAGTCTTGAAATAATGATGGACTGTTGTTTCTCTATGCTTATTTTAGCTGTTCTTCTTATAATATGGACTTGGTCTTATACCAAATAGGGCTATCTTCTGTATACCATCCTTACCTTGTCACAACACAACAACTGATTGGCTCAAACCCATTAAGAAGGAAAGAAATTCCATGAATTAACTTTTCTCAAGGCACACCTATTAATTGAAATGCATTCCAGGTGACTACCTCATGAAGCTGGTTGAGAGAATGCCAAGAGAGTGTATCAAGGCAAGGGGTGGTTACTTTGAAGAATCTCAAATGTAAAACATATTTTGATTTAACACTTATTTTGGTTACTACATGATTCCATATGTGTTATTTCATTATTCTACAATGTAGAAAATAGTAAAAATGTAAGGGGAAAACCCTTGAAAGAGTAGGTGTGTCCAAACCTTTGACTGGTACTGAGTATTAGACTTTTATGTTACTGCAAATAACAGAACATTTTTCACTTTGTTTTCAAGACGATGCAGAATGAAAAGAAAAGTATGAATATTCCTATACTTTTAATATTGTTTGTATATCATCGCATAGTCATTAATGAGTCATTCACAGTGTAAATCAACAAATCTCTCAATCACCTATAAACATAATAGAAATCACAGAAACTTTTTCAGTCCCACTTGTTCATCAAAATCCTAAATCCTTAATCTGTGAATATTTATAGTTATGTTGTGCCCCAGTCTAAAACCTCCCCATCTGTCTGTCTCTGTCTTCAGGCACAGTGAGAGATCTAAAGCATCAACAACCTCCCCAAACACCACTCCATTGATCTAGACAGGATGTCAGACTGGAGAAGAAGAATCAGAATGAGAATTTGCCACACCGACCAAACCCTTCTATCAGGAATTAGCACGTAGAGTAATGCATGCTGTTATCAAACAGGATTTCACTGTGTGAACTCTTATTCAACATGTTTGTTACACCTTGCTGTGGGATGTCTGTTGGCAAGTGTATATGTCATTCTGTATAAAAACTTGAAGCTGTAATTATTATGTAATGACTGATTCCCCCCGTCATGACTGCAAGGGTCAAATGTCTAAGGAATGACTTCCTGTGCTTTCACTCAATCTGTCTTGTTAATAACATCACCCTGTGTGCATCATAAATGGCAGGTGCACTACATATGGAATAGGGTGCCATTTTGTGCACTACATAGGGAATAGTGTTCCATTTGGGATGCTACCTCTATCTGCATAAACTGTACATATTATATATGACCTTGGGAACACAGCACTGACCATAACCTGAAAACAACCTATTTTCACCATGACATGTTCCCCGGCCGTCATTGCCTTTGTATGATTACAGATCACTTGCTAGTGTGCTTTCATTAGGGGTTTTGCATGAAGTTGCACTGTCCTGAGTCTGACTGGGTGTACTGTAGGTTGGTAGGTACCATGTTATCCCAGCTCTTTGTGGGTTTATCAGTGCTTCTCAACCTGCGTCCCCGGGCCAGCACTGGTCCTTGAGGTGTTGCTGATTGGTCCCTCAGATAGTGAGTGGACACTGATTTAGTCAGTTCTCAAGTGTTAGTTTTAATCTAAGTGGTCTTCAAAGGAGGAAGGACTATAGCTGGTCCTTGCCGGTCCCTGGTACACAAAAGGTTGGTTACGATGACTGCTGGGATTTGTAGTCATGTATGTTGCCATGCCTTAGAATTCACATTGATTATGTCCCAAATGGCACCCTATTCCCTATATGGTGCACTACTTTTGACCAGTGCCCATAGGGCTCTGGTGAAAAGTAGTGCACTATATAAGGAATATGGTGCCATTTGTGGGACGTAACCATTGAGTCGCATAATGCTGCTACTATGTGCTCACTCTGCCGCGAGACACCCTTTTGCAAAAATATGAGGGTTGTTTGGTCGTAGGGAGCCTATGGGGGCTGTTGTTTATTTTAATCAGGGAAATGTCCCGTTGTTAGAATCGGATTAATTCTTCTCATAGTTAATATTTTACAGACAAAAACAGTGAGAGAAGCTAGTAAATGTATTTTAAAGTGCATTTAAAACTCTACATGGTGTCTCGTCCCTCATCCACTAATCTAGTCACTCAGTAGTGACCGTATTTATTGACCACATAAAGCAAAGAGAGGGAGAGGAACTCAGGGCATTAGTTTGAAATGAATATTATATTGTGATCTTTCGTTACAACATACTCACCTATACACCTGTACATAGGTGACGACAGGAGGCCGACACAGAAAGGTTGTGCACAGATAAGACTAGCTTTGATGGCTTAAAAGAAACGAGGACTGGAACATGTTCATGTGACATGATAGATAGGAGTTTGGGAACTGTAGCGGTAGATGGAATGCAGTGGTGACTCAAATGACACCCTATTCCCGACATAGTGCACTACTTTTGACCAGAGCCATCAGCCCAGTGGGTCAAAAATAGTGCACTATATAGCCAATGGGGCGCAATTTGGGTCACTTATTCAAAATGTGTGGTTAACTAATAGTCAGTAGGCTAGGCCCTAATGGGCTCCAGACCTGCTTGTTTAGGGGTCAGTTGCTGTGTAATCATTAAAGAGTCTGGAGGGAGCAGACAGCAACCCTGCGTCTCAATAATCTGGCCTTTCTACTGCATTTAAAATCATTGGATTGGTCTGAGCATGTGCTAGACTGCTATATTTCTTAAAATTGACATATTATTGGGACACACAGCAAGAAGGGTTCACCAGATGGCAGAAATGACAGATCATTGGGAGACAGGGCAAGAGGGGTTGACCAGACAGCTGGAAGGACAGCTCATTAGGAGACAGGGCAAGAGGGGTTGACCAGACAGCTGGAAGGACAGCTCATTAGGAGACAGGGCAAGAGGGGTTGACCAGACAGCTGGAAGGACAGATCATTAGGAGACAGGGCAAGAGGGGTTGACCAGACAGCTGGAAGGACAGATCATTAGGAGACAGGGCAAGAGGGGTTGACCAGACAGCTGGAAGGACAGATCATTAGGAGACAGGGCAAGAGGGGTTGACCAGACAGCTGGAAGGACAGCTCATTAGGAGACAGGGCAAGAGGGGTTGACCAGACAGCTGGAAGGACAGATCATTAGGAGACAGGGCAAGAGGGGTTGACCAGACAGCTGGAAGGACAGATCATTAGGAGACAGGGCAAGAGGGGTTGACCAGACAGCTGGAAGGACAGCTCATTAGGAGACAGGGCAAGAGGGGTTGACCAGACAGCTGGAAGGACAGATCATTAGGAGACAGGGCAAGAGGGGTTGACCAGACAGCTGGAAGGACAGATCATTAGGAGACAGGGCAAGAGGGGTTGACCAGACAGCTGGAAGGACAGATCATTAGGAGACAGGGCAAGAGGGGTTAACCAGAAAGAAAGTCTGGTTTTGGTTTAGAATATTGAATGATTTAGAGCAGAGAACAGATGTGGGGTGGACAAGAGAAGGAAACTGACTGTTGAATCAGTAGGATATCAGATACAATAAAACACTCTTCTGATCGACGGACATTTCTGTTGTTCAGGGTTTGCATTTATCTCTGAAATAAAGCACTGAAATGAATAACTAGATAATGAATGTTAGGTTTAGCAATGTGACACGATAAAGGGCCAGACGGAGAAGAGTAGGGTTTGGTTCACATGTTATTACATAATAATAACATGTTAACATGTTTACGGTAAATTGAAACACTGGTTAAGCAATGAACTGTACTGAAGTTGTACATGAACATTTAGCATTGAGATAATGTGTAAAGTACAGTCAGCTATCCTTTAAACGAAATACAAGGCCTTATCAACCTACTACACTGTGTCCAGGAATAGAAGAACTATCCGTTGTTCTAAATGTGATGTTTTTATTTGGTTACTTATTTTACGTGATCTTATCATTCTGGGTGTTATTTTAGTTTGCTAGTGGAATTAAATCATTGATAAAGTAGAATAATATTGAAGACATCAAAACTATGAAATGAAAAGTGTTAAACAAATCAGAATAGATTTTAATATTTGAGATTCTTCAAAATAGCCTCCCCTTGCCTTGATGACAGCTTGCACACGCTTGGCATTCTCTCAACCAGCTTCATGACGTAGTCACCTGGAATGCATATCAATTAACAGGTGTGCCTTGTTAAAAGATAATTTGTGGAATTTCTTTCCTTAATGCGTTTGAACCAATCAGTTGTGTTGTGACAAGGTAGGGGTGGTATACAGAAGAGCCCTATTTGGTAAAAGACCAAGTCCATATTATGGCAAGAACAGCTCAAATAAGCAAAGAGAAATGACAGTTCATCATTACTTTAAGACATGAATGTCAGTCAATGTGAAACATTTCAAGAAATGTGAAAGTTTCTTCAAGTACAGTCGCAAAAACCATCGAGCACTATGATGAAACTGGCTCTCATGAGGACCGCCACAGGAATGGAAGACCCAGAGTTACCTCTGCTGCAGAGGATAAGTTCGTTAAAGTTAACTGCACTTCAGATTGTAGCCAAAATAAATGTTTCAAAGAGTTCAAGCAACAGACACATCTCAACATCAACTGTTCAGAGGAGACTGTGAATCAGGCCTTCATGTTCAAATTGCTGCAACAAAGAAACCACTACTAAAGGACAGCAATAATGAGAAGAGCCTTGTTTGGGTCAAGAAACATGAGCAATGGACATTAGACTGGTGGAAATCTGTCCTCTGGTCTGGTAAGTTCAAATTTGAGATTTTTGGTTCCAACCGCAGTGTCTTTGTGAGACGCAGAGTAGGTGAACAGATGATCTCTGCATGTGTGGTTCCCACCATGAAGCATGGAGGAGGTGTGGGGGTGCTTTCCTGGTGACACTGTCTGTGATTTATTTAGAATTCAAGGCACACTTAACCAGCATGGCTACCACAGCATTCTGCAGTGATACGCCATCCCATCTGGTTTGCGCTTAGTGGGACTATCATTTATTTTTCAACAGGACAATGACCCAACACACCTCCAGGCTGTGTAAGGGCTATTCGACCAAGAAGGAGAGTGATGGTGCTGCATCAGATGACATAGCATCCACAAGCTGTCATCAAGGCAAAGGGTGGCTACTTTGAAGAATCTCAAATATATTTTAATTTAACACTTTTTTTGGTTACTACATGATTCTATATGTGTTATTTTATAGATTTGATGACTTCACTATTATTCTACAATGTAGAAAATATTAAAAATGAAGAAAAACCCTTGAATGAGTAGGTGTGTCCAAGCCTTTGACTGGTACTGTATATTGAAGATCTAAGGAAAGTGCTGAGATAAACCCTTTGAAAAGTCAGTCATTGTTTTCCCTCCACTCCGCTCACAGATAGGAATGCAATATTATGATTTGAGTTTGTGCCTACTGCCTAGATGTTCTGTATAAAGTGCTGAATAAAGTCAAAAACCCATTCATGCAGATATAAGAACATCAATCAGCCTTTTAAGTAGGAGTTTTAGTCTCAGTCAGTTACCTTGTGGAAAAATAGGATTTATTTATTGTTGTTCAGGAGGAAAAGTAGAGTACTTTTGCTCAGCCTTTACATTTGTGCCAAAAATGCAGACCTTGTGTGTCATTATACAGATATAACTACATTCCATATGTTGTTGTTGTTGATGTCCATATTTTGCATGATAAAATCCCGGCCATACATTTACTTGATCTTCCTTAAAATGTAGAACCCCCAACAGTTCTAGAACCAGTAACAGTTCTTGAGCTACAAACTGTTCTAGAGCTACAAACTGTTCTAGAGCTACCAACAGTTCTAGAACTACAAATTGTTATTGAACTACCAACAGTTCTAGAGCTACAAATTATTCTAGAGCTACCAACAGTTCTAGAACTACAAACTGTTCTTGAGCTACCAACAGTTCTAGAGCTACAAATTGTTCTAGAGCTACAAACTGTTCTAGAGCTATCAAAAGTTCTACAGCTACAAACTGTTCTAGAGCTACCAACAGTTCTAGAGCCATAAACAGTTATAGTTACAAACTGTTCTAGAGCTACAGTACCACTCGTTCAAGAACTCCCAACCATTCTAGAACTACCAACCATTCTAGAAAGATTTCCTTCTAGCCAACAGAGGCAATAGAAAGGTACATACTTCACATTATGATTGTTTTATTGTTTGCAGAGAGAAAATGGCAAAATGACAAACCATAAGCTTCCCGAAATGTTATTTATCTTTCTATGCGTTATATACTGATATGCTTCTGGTATTCATTTGTTTCTCATGTTAATTTTAAAAACATGGTTTTATGTCACATGACCACTGACTTTTGTAAATACAATGAATCAATTGTGAAATGTATTAAAATATTTAAAAACTTGAAATGCTGTTATGTGATGCCTTTTTTCCAAACAGTATTTAGTCTCTTATCGTTTGAACTTCAGACAGTGTCTTCAGAAAGTTTTCATACCCCTTGACTTATTCGACCTTTGGCGGCAATTTCAGCATTGAGTCGTCTTGGGTATGTCTGTATCAGCTTTGCACATCTGGATTTGGGGATATTCTCCCATTCTTACTTGCATATTTTGTCAAGTTAGAAGGAGCGGTTGTGAAAAGCAATCTTCTTTTTTTTTTAACCTTTTTTAAATTTCCCTTTTACTATACTAAGGAAGTAATTACAATATAGCAATTAGACACAGAGATATCTGATGTGCAAAGGAGCAAGATAAATAAATAAATACAGTATGGGGATGAGGTAGTTGGATGGGCTGTTTACAGATGGGCTATGTACAGATGCAGTAATTTGTGAGCTGCTCTGACAATCTTCAAGTCTTTCCTACGGTTTTCAAGGGGATTCAGGTCTGGGCTTTGGCTGGGCCACTCAAGGATTATCACATTCTTGCTCTGAAGCCATTCCAGCGTTGCTTTGACTGTATGCTTGGGGTCAGTGTCCTGTTGGAATGTAAATCTTTGCCCCCAGTCTAAGGTCATTTGCACTCTGAGGCAGGTTCTCATCAAGGATGTGTGTGTATTTGGCTCCATTCACTGTTTCCTCTATCCTTACCAGTCTCCCCGTCCCTGCTGCTGGAAAGCATCCCCATAGCATGATGCTATGTTAGACGGGTGATGAGCTGTGCCCGGTTTTCTCCAGACATAACACTTTGCAAAGCGTTCAATTTTTGTCTCATCAGACAACATAATCTTTTGCCTTCTGATCACAAAGTCTTTCATGTTACTTTTTGCTAACTCTAGGCGTGCTGTTGTGCATTTTTTGCCAGAGTGGCTTCAGTCTGGCCACTCTCCCATGAAGCCCAGATTGGTGAAGTGCTGTAGAGACTGTTGTCCTTCTGGCAGGTTCTCCCATCTCAGCCAAGGAACTCTGTAGTTCTGTCGGAGTGGTCATTGGGTTCTGGGTCACCTCCCTGACCAAGGTCCTTCTTGCCCTGTGGTTCAGTTTGGTCGGATGGGCAGCTCTAAGCAGAGTCTGGGAAGTTCCATGTTTTTTTCCATCTCCCGAAGATGTGTTGTGCACTGTGCTCTTGGAAACTTTCAACACTAGAAATATTTTTCTACCCTCCCTCAGATATATGCCTCATCACCATTCTATCTCAGAGATCTACAGACGGGTCCTTGGACTTCATTATATAGTTTCTGCTCTGACATGCACTGTCAACTGTAGGACCTGATATAGACAGGTGTGTTTCTTTCTAAAAACATGTCCAAATGGCCACAGGTGGATTCCAATCTAGTTGTAGTGACATCTCAAGGATGATCAAAGGACTACGAAAAAGTAGACACTCAACACTGTAAGTCGTTCTAGATAAGAGTGTCTGCTAAATTAATCAGATGTCAATTAAATAGGATGCACCTGAGCTCAATTTGGAGTGTCATAGTAAAGGGGTGTGAATATTTATGTAGATGAAGTACTGACATGCTTTCTGAAGGCACTGTGTGTACTGTCCTGTTGAATATGGCCTTGAAAGAAATGTGACTGTCATAACTTGACAGTTTAGGGGCACCCGAGTGGTGCAGCGGTCTACGGCACTGCATCTCAGTGCTAGAGTTATCACTACAGACCCTGGTTCGATTCCAGGCTCTATCACAACCGGCCGTGATTCGGAGTCCCACAGCGTGGCGCACAATTTGCCCAGCGTCAGTTAGGGTTTTGCCAGGGTAGGCTGTAAATAAGAATTTGTGTTAAATTTGAAAAAATGATATATATATATATATATATATATATCTAAAATAACCACTCAATTACTTGGAAAAACAACACTGTTTTATATATACAGTGCCTTGCGAAAGTATTCGGCCCCCTTGAACTTTGCGACCTTTTGCCACATTTCAGGCTTCAAACATAAAGATATAAAACTGTATTTTTTTGTGAAGAATCAACAATACGTGGGACACAATCATGAAGTGGAACGACATTTATTGGATATTTCAAACTTTTTTAACAAATCAAAAACTGAAAAATTGGGCTTGCAAAATTATTCAGCCCCTTTACTTTCAGTGCAGCAAACTCTCTCCAGAAGTTCAGTGAGGATCTCTGAATGATCCAATGTTGACCTAAATGACTAATGATGATAAATACAATCCACCTGTGTGTAATCCAGTCTCCGTATAAATGCACCTGCACTGTGATAGTCTCAGAGGTCCGTTAAAAGCGCAGAGAGCATCATGAAGAACAAGGAACACACCAGGCAGGTCCGAGATACTGTTGTGAAGAAGTTTAAAGCCGGATTTGGATACAAAAAGATTTCCCAAGCTTTAAACATCCCAAGGAGCACTGTGCAAGCGATAATATTGAAATGGAAGGAGTATCAGACCACTGCAAATCTACCAAGACCTGGCCGTCCCTCTAAACTTTCAGCTCATACAAGGAGAAGACTGATCAGAGATGCAGCCAAGAGGCCCATGATCACTCTGGATGAACTGCAGAGATCTACAGCTGAAGTGGGAGACTCTCTCCATAGGACAACAATCAGTCGTATATTGCACAAATCTGGCCTTTATGGAAGAGTGGCAAGAAGAAAGCCATTTCTTAAAGATATCCATAAAAAGTCTTGTTTAAAGCTTGCCACAAGCCACCTGGGAGACACACCAAACATGTGGAAGAAGGTGCTCTGGTCAGATGAAACCAAAATTGAACTGTTTGGCGTAAAAGCAACACAGCTCATCACCCTGAACACACCATACCCACTGTCAAACATGGTGGTGGCAGCATCATGGTTTGGGCCTGCTTTTCTTCAGCAGGGACAGGGAAGATGGTTAAAATTGATGGGAAGATGGATGGAGCCAAATACAGGACCATTCTGGAAGAAAACCTGATGGAGTCTGCAAAAGACCTGAGACTGGGACGGAGATTTGTCTTCCAACAAGACAATGATTCAAAACATAAAGCAAAATCTACAACGGAATGGTTCAAAAATAAACATATCCAGGTGTTAGAATGGCCAAGTCAAAGTCCAGACCTGAATCCAATCGAGAATCTGTGGAAAGAACTGAAAACTGCTGTTCACAAATGCTCTCCATCCAACCTCACTGAGCTCGAGCTGTTTTGCAAGGAGGAATGGGAAAACATTTCAGTCTCTCGATGTTCAAAACTGATAGAGACATACCCCAAGCAACTTACAGCTGTAATCACAGCAAAAGGTGGCGCTACAAAGTATTAACTTAAGGGGGCTGAATAATTTTGCACGCCCAATTTTTCAATTTTTGATTTGTTAAAAAAGTTTGAAATATCCAATAAATGTCATTCCACTTCATGATTGTGTCCTACTTGTTGTTGATTCTTCACAAAAAAATACAGTTTTATATCTTTATGTTTGAAGCCTGAAATGTGGCAAAAGGTCGCAAAGTTCAAGGGGGCCGAAAACATTCGCAAGGCACTGTATATATATATATATATATAAACAGTGTTGTTTTTCCAAGTAATTGAGTGGTTATTTTTTCTGGGAAACAACTCCCTGCTATCGGAGAAGATTGCCATTGGCCCGCAGGGAGTCATATATCCTCCAATCGCAAATAATATCTCATGATCTTTGCACAACTGTAATCATAACTATGACCCTGTGTTTTAGACTATCATGTCACATGACCTCGATTTTAACCTCTATTTTTAGCCTCCTCCAGAAATGAGAATTACACCAAAAATGTAAGCAATTGTCTGTGTATGGTGCTGGATCATCTGCCATAAAAAGAAAAGGGGACATTTTTTATGAATAATATTTATATAAAGGTTAAAATACAGGTCCTGTCAAATGATTGTTCAAAACACAGGGCCCTAATCATACCAGGCAAATAATATGTTTGTGTGCTTGTGTATGTGCATTGTCCTTCCGTCCGTCCACCCATCTGTCTGTGTGAGGGTCAGTGAGAGCAGCACCAGACACAGCTCCTGCTCTCCTCTCCTTCTGCCCTCCCTCTCTCTCTCCCTCTTCCTCTTTGTTGGGTTGTGTCATCATGCTTCTGTCCTTGACTGAACCTGACCACGCGAGAGGGACAGAGCGATTCAGTCTACTCTACAGACAAGAGAGGGACAGAGAGATTCAGTCTACTCTACAGACAAGAGAGGGACAGAGATTCAGTCTACTCTACAGACAAGAGAGGGACAGAGAGATTCAGTCCACTCTACAGACAAGAGAGGGACAGAGAGATTCAGTCCACTCTACAGACAAGAGAGGGACAGAGAGATTCAGTCTACTCTACAGACAAGAGAGGGACAGAGAGATTCAGTCTACTCTACAGACAAGAGAGGGACAGAGAGATTCAGTCTACTCTCAGACAAGAGAGGGACAGAGATTCAGTCTACTCTACAGACAAGAGAGGGACAGAGAGATTCAGTCCACTCTACAGACAAGAGAGGGACAGAGATTCAGTCTACTCTACAGACAAGAGAGGGACAGAGAGATTCAGTCTACTCTACAGACAAGAGAGGGACAGAGATTCAGTCCACTCTACAGACAAGAGAGGGACAGAGAGATTCAGTCTACTCTACAGACAAGAGAGGGACAGAGATTCAGTCTACTCTACAGACAAGAGAGGGACAGAGAGATTCAGTCTACTCTACAGACAAGAGAGGGACAGAGAGATTCAGTCTACTCTACAGACAAGAGAGGGACAGAGAGATTCAGTCTACTCTACCGACAAGAGAGGGACAGAGAGATTCAGTCTACTCTCAGAGAAGAGAGGGACAGAGATTCAGTCTACTCTACAGACAAGAGAGGGACAGAGCGATTCAGTCCACTCTACAGACAAGAGAGGGACAGAGAGATTCAGTCCACTCTACAGACAAGAGAGGGACAGAGATTCAGTCTACTCTACAGACAAGAGAGGTACAGAGAGATTCAGTCTACTCTACAGACAAGAGAAAGACCTGGCTCTCAAGAGAAAGCAGGCTATGTGCACACTGCCCACACAATGAGGTGGAAACTGAGCTGCACTTCCTAACCTCCTGCCAAATGTATGACCATGTTAGAGACACATATTCCCCTCAGATTACACAGATCCACAAAAAATTCCAAAACAAATCCAATTTTGATAAACTCCTATATCTACTGGGTGAAATGCCTTGCTGTGTGCAAACACAGCAGCAAGGTTTGTGTCCTGTTGCCACAAGAAAAGGACAACCAGTGAAGAAAAAACAGCATTGTAAATACAACCCTTATTTATGTTTATTTATTTTCCTTTTTGTATTTTAACTATTTGCACGTCGTTACAACACCGTATATATACATAATATGACATTTGACCAGAGAGAGACCGAGAGATTCAGTCTACAGACGAGAGAGAGACAGAGAGTCAGTCTAGTCTCTGTCTCTACAGACGTGTGGTGTCATGTGATGTGAAGAGCTCCTGGCTCCAGCCATGCTTCAAGCTCACTGAACCACATCAGCCTGCCCCCCCTCTCTCTGGATCTCTCTCTCTTTTCCTCCCTCCCTCCCTCCCTCCCTCCCTCCCTCCCTCCCTCCCTCCCTCCCTCCCTCCCTCCCTCCCTCCCCCCCCCCTCCCTCCCTCCCTCCCTCCTCCCTCCCTCCCTCCCACTCGCTGCCTCTCCCCATCCCCTCTCTCCACCCCCTCTTCCCTCACTCTCCCTTTCTCTCACTCGTTCTGCCTCTCTTTCTCACTCCCCTCTCTTTCTCTGTCTCTCTCTCTGCCCTCCCTCTCACTTCTCTGTCTCTCACCCCTCCCCCCACAATCTCTCTCTCCCTCCCCCTCCTTCTCTCACTCTCCCTCCCTCCCCTTTCTCCCTCCCTGTCTCCCCTCCCTCTCCCTCCCTGTCTCCCTTCCCCTCTCTCCGCCTCCTCTCCTTCCCTCTCCCTCTCTCCCCCTTCCCCCTCCCATCCCTCCTCCCCCTTAAATATCTGTAGCCTGTCTGATCCCCAGGGTTTTGTTCTGTTTGTGCTTGTAAGAGCCTCTAGAGCCTCTGGCACTATACTCCTGACAATGACATACTCTGAAGCAGCAGGCAGGACGTACACGAAATATACAAAAGTATGTGGACTCCCCTTCAAATGAGTGGATTTGGCTATTTCAGCCACACCCGTTGCTGACAGGTGTATAAAATCTAGCACACAGCCATGCAATCTCCATAGACAAACATTGGCAGTAGAATGGCCTTACTGAAGAGCTCAATGACTTTCAACATGGAACCGTTATAGGATACCACCTTTCCAACAAGTCAGTTTGTCAAATATCTGCCCTGCTAGAGCTTTCCCGGTCAACTGTGAGTGTTGTTATTGTGAAGTGGAAACGTTGAGTGCTGAAGCGTCAGTTGCAACACTCACTACTGAGTTCCAAACTGCCTCTGGAAGCAAGGTCAGCACAATAACTGTTTGTAGGGAGCTCCATGAAATGGGTTTCCATGGCCGAGTAGCCGCACACAAGCCTAACATGCTGATCACACCACTCGCACATGTGCCAACGCGCGCATGTTGATTTTGTCCATCCGTACCACCTCAATCAGGACACGCAGGTTTAAATATCAAAATTAACTCTGAACCAACTTCATTAATTTGGGGACAGGTCGAAAAGCATTAAATATTTATGGCAATATAGCTAGCTTGCTTGCTGTTGCTAGCTAATTCGTCCTGGGATATAAACATTGGGTTGTTATTTTACCTGAAATGCACAAGGTCCTCTACTCTGACAATGAATCCACAGATAAAAGTGTAAACCAAGTTTGTTTCTCGTAACCTCTCCTCCTTCAGTCTTCTTCTTCTTCTTTGGACTTTATATGGCGGTTGGCAACCAACTTTAAGGTGCATTACCACCACCAACTGGACTGGAGTGTTGACCTCAGTTCATCTTTCAATCACCACGTTGGTATATGCTTCTAAAAACTAATGAGGAGATGGGAGAGGTGGACTTGCAGCGTGTCAAGCGTCACAAAAAAAAACAAGTTCTATTTTAGCGCCTGGCTAGGCAGACGCGCGTGAGCAGTGTGGGTGAAATTGTTGAATAACATGTATGTGTACATTTTTTTGCGATGCTTGCGCAAGCGACGCGGGCAGTGTGGTCAGCATGTTAGATCACCATGCTCAATGCCAAGCGTCAGCTGGAGTGGTGTAAAGCTCGCTGCCATTGGACTCTGGAGCAGTGGAAATGCGTTTTCTGGAGTTATGAATCACGCTTCACCATCTGGCAGTCCAACGGACAAATCTGGGTTTGGCGGATGACAGGAGAATGCTACCTGCCCGAATGCATAGTGCCAACTATAACGTTTGGTGGAGGAGTAATAATGGTATGGGCTGTTTTTTATGGTTCGGGCCCCTTAGTTCCAGTGAAGGGAAATCTTAACGCTACAGCATACGATGACATCCTATATCATTCTGTGCATCCAACTTTGTGGCAACAGTTTGGGGAAGGCCCTTTCTTGTTTCAGCATGACTATGCTCCCGTGCAAAAAGCTAGGTTCATCAAAAAATGGTTTGTTGAGATCGGTGTGGAAGAAATTAACTAGCATGTACAGAGCCCTGACCTCAACCCCATCAAACACCTTTGGGATGAATTGGAAAGCCGACTACGAGCCAGGCCTAAATGCTCTTGTGGCTGAATGGAAGCAAGTCCCCACAGCAGTGTTCCAACATCTAGTGGAAAGCCTTCCCAGAAGATTCATTATTATGTAATCACTATAAACACAATGCAGACTGCAGGCCTATTTATTAGCTATTGGGTTTGATTCATTCTTAGTAATATTATTTTATATCTCTCTTTTATGTTTATTTTCATGTTTATGGCCAGAGGTTTGACCCTTGTCCTAGTGCCACCAGTGTGAAATAGACCTGCAGCCTATATACCTGTCTGTTGCCTCCTTGTCGGCCTATTGCCAACTATGTGGTCTGATGTATGCTATTTTCAACACTCTGAAACTTTTTGGCTATTTGAATATTTGACACAGAAATGGACAATTATTTGAGTTTAACCGGATTTTGAAACAATAATTAAATATATTGTGTATAAATTCTAGCATAATGGCAGTGAAGCAGAAGCCGTTACAGCACTACCTTTAGGACCTAGTGGAGACACTATCGGTCCGCTGGCCCCTGCAGTGTGAGCCGAGCATCTGGCGGAGTGCTGGCCGGCTGGTGTGGTGGAGGACGGGGAGAGAAGAAGAAGGAGGATCCGGGAGCAAGCGACAACAAAAAGGGTCTGGCCTGGGACTTGGCAAAACGGGTAATGAACACCGTGATTCACTCGTTTAAAAACCATAGCCCGTTATTACCAAACCCTCTGTCGGGCTAACCTTTATTGGAACACACACACTCAGTGAGATCCCTTAGAACGGAAGGAAGACTGGCTGCATTCGATCGTGGTGGTGGGGGGAAACAGTATTCCTTTTTGTGCTTTTGCAGATATGTGATGACTGACTTGTGATTAGACATTGCGATACTCAGTTGAACTTGGTGACCGCGTATTTGTACATACAGAAAGGCGATGGTTTCTACAGAATACACGCCCGTCTGAAAATAACGGGGTTTTGTCCATCAAATGGTTGTGGCCTATAAACGCGGTACAATCCCACCGGGTTAGAAGCTGATTTCCCCTTCAAATACGTGTACAATTTGGTAATTTAAGCCTGCAACAGTGACAAATGCAGTGGACCGCCAGCCATGTGTTCATAGATAAAGTCGTTCATTCAATCAGAATTGTTATAATGCATCATATTTGTGATTTTTGCTGACAATGGAACAGTAGGTGACATTGTATTCACACACAAAAATATATATACATTTAAAAAGTAACACGTTTTGTAGCTGCAATATCATTTCCCGCAACATTGTTTTCTTCACACGAACAAATTGAAATATGTATTTACACTTGAACGACAGTGATATGCTACATTTACCAATATGTTTAGATATTATTACATTAGACTCTATCATTCAAATGTCCCCAATGACGCATTAATGCAACATTTGTATCAATGTGACAGAAAGTCTGTCTGTGCGCGTGGGTGAACGTGTGCTCGAGCCCTTTAGCTCCGGCAGTTATCCGTAGACGGTAGTGTAGTACTAACTGGTGAAAATGGGGGCAATAACAAAAAACACCAAGGACGTTTAGCCTATATCAAGACTAGGCCTATATTACAAGCCTTCTGGAAAAATCGATGAAAAGTATAACATTGACCATTAACATTGATACTGTACTTATAAGTGCACATGGCTAGCTATGGATCTCAATAAGCTAGGCCTTGTGCATGGAGCCAGCAGTCTGTGCAAAGGAGTGTCTCGTTTGACCACAGGTGTTGGGCTATAATGAACATCTAATCTGCATATAGATTATTATATGCATAATGCATATATACCGGTAATAGTTTATTCGATAACGCCATATAGCCCTACAGGCCTACACATGTGGTATTTTGTGTGATAGAAACGGGAGAAACCAGAGAGAACTGACACTTAATTTAAGCATGCCTAAAATGTTTTTCTAACTAGTAAAGGCACAACTTGAGTAGACGGCATGTAAAGCCGTTGACAATTTGACGCTAGTAGGCCCTGCTTTTGCCTGATCAGATCACTGCAGGCATAGTAGGGAGACTGAATCCAATCTGTAGGTATATAGGCTAGAATCATGTTCAGCTTAACACAAAACGAAGTAATAATCACAGTGTAATAATAAATATACTATTATAATAATAAATGCATTTACAGTTTTTCAGCATGATTACATTTGTTGTTCTTCATTTTGCAGGATCATTGAAGGTTCATTGACGGATCGTCATATTTTTGTTCCTTTGATTTTATTTCTCATATTTTGAAGCTTCTTCTGTTTTCCATTGAGAATATCATCCGTACGATTTGCACTCTGGCGATGCCGTCCAACACTGTTGCCACCAACAACACCGCTGCATTCCAAAGCTTAGACTACACCTGCGATGCACCTGGGAACAGAATGGTGAGAAACAAACAGCTATGTAAAGCCAAACTACTGTCATTAAAACACTGTAACATTTTGTTACTGTGTCAATACGTTTATAACAGTGTGTTTTACAATGTTATTATAACATGTTATACCCATATTGATCAGAGATCTTATCATTGAGTTATTTTGCATTATTTATCTGAACCACTGTGTAATTGATTACCATTTCCATAATTTCCATACGAAAATAAACATAAAGCAGGTTTACCCACCAGATGTTTCCATTGTATGTAAGGATTCATATGAATCTATACTCTGTACAGTTATACTATAAACATCATACCATGTCATGCTGGGCTACTGTAAGTTAGACACCCATTATCCACATTAACAACAGTAACAACTGCTGCCGTGAAAGGGGCTTTATAAATACATTTGATCAATTGCATTACATTATTGATAACAAAATGATTGTGTTCTCTCTCATTGTGCCTGTTAGAATGGTGACAGTGTTTTCTTACTGTTATGTGGGGCGTTGGCTGTTATATCTAATGCTGTGCCAGCCAGCCAGTTGCTGCTGAAACTGCTCTCCCTATGTGTTATACTGGGACATTTATCCTCCTCTCTTTCTCTTCCTCTCTTCTCTCTCCTCTACTACTCTCTCCCATCACACTGCCCGCCCAATGTAGTCCTGTTGCTAAGCAACAACCATTGCCTTAAATAAACCGACTGCCGACGGAAATTGTGCCAGAGATATCGAATAGTGCCAGAGTGTGTTATAGGGTTCACACAAAAGGCAATAAGAAAATAGTCTTTGTATTTTATGCCATCTATTGTTTCCATGTCTATTAGTCATGTCTTATAATGGTATGTTGTGTTTCATTGAAAATGTGGAGGATTTTGACAATACAATAGAAGGCGACATGTCCATGGGCTGGACTGGCGGTGTCTCCAAACGAAGCATGATTTAGGGCCGCACATAAAACATTCCATATTCTAGAATTCTGCCCTTGCGGTTACCTCGTTTCCACGCTCCTTTGGTGACATGGGGGTTGGTGAGCTTGTAGCATGCCTGGAGCCAGGAGCTCTTCACATCACATGACACCACACGTCTGTAGAGACAGAGAGTAGACTGACTCTCTGTCTCTCTCTCGTCTGTAGACTGAATCTCTCGGTCTCTCTCTGGTCATCCTGTATAGAGTAGCACTCAGAGAGGCCACGCAGTACCAATACGCCTGTGGTGGAGCCAGGCTAAACCAGGCACTAGTAGTTTGTCCCAAATGGCACTCTATTCTCTATATACCGTAGTGCATGACTGTTGACCAAGACCCATAGGGTTCTTTGCACTTTGTAGGGAATAGGGTGCCATTTGGAACGTAGCTCTAGAAAGGAGAAGGGAAATCACTACTGGAGAAATAAACAACAGATAATGAAGATGTACAGTCAGATTAATTTTATATAAGGAGGAGATTAGATTTGGAAGATTATGTGAATGATTTTAGCTCAGTGGATCCACGTACTAGATACTACTGTAGATTTACTACCAATAATGTGCCTGCATAATATGACTGCTTATAAGACTGCCTTTAAAAAGTCCAGACTGTTTGTCATCAGCAGCTCCCAGTAGCTCCCTCCTCGTGATGCTTATAGCTGGTTACTAAGCAGGATTTGATCTGCCTCAATTAATTGTTCAAGCTTGTCTCCCTTCATAGCCCCACAACAGACTCAGTAAGACACTCAGTCAGTACATGTTATTCAGTCGTTATTGAACCCCGGTGGCCTGTATTCACAAAATAGTCTTAGTTGGAGTGCTGATCGAGGATCAGGTCCTTCAGGTCCAGATCACCTTCTTCATTATCATCTAAAAGGCTAAACAGATTCTAAATCAGCAGTCTGAGACGTTTTATAGAAGCAACTACATTAGTATTATCATATGTTCCATCAACCCCAGGGGTGCTGCATCGAGGTAGACAGAAAATCCCAGGGGTGCTGCATCAGGGTAGACAGAAAACCCCAGGGGTGCTGCATCGAGGTAGACAGAAAACCCCAGGGGTGCTGCATCGAGGTAGACAGAAAACCCCAGGGGTGCTGCATCGAGGTAGACAGAAAACCCCAGGGGTGCTGCATCAGGGTAGACAGAAAACCCCAGGGGTGCTGCATCGAGGTAGACAGAAAACCCCAGGGGTGCTGCATCGAGGTAGACAGAAAACCCCAGGGGTGCTGCATCAGGGTAGACAGAAAACCCCAGGGGTGCTGCATCGAGGTAGACAGAAAACCCCAGGGGTGCTGCATCGAGGTAGACAGAAAACCCCAGGGTTGCTGCATCGGGGTAGACAGAAAACCCCAGGGGTGCTGCATCGGGGTAGACAGAAAACCCCAGGGTGCTGCATCGGGGTAGACAGAAAACCCCAGGGGTGCTGCATCGGGGTAGACAGAAAACCCCAGGGTGCTGCATCGGGGTAGACAGAAAACCCCAGGGTGCTGCATCGAGGTAGACAGAAAACCCCAAGGGTGCTGCATCGAGGTAGACAGAAAACCCCAGGGTGCTGCATCAGGGTAGACAGAAAACCCCAGGGGTGCTGCATCGGGGTAGACAGAAAACCCCAGGGTGCTGCATCGAGGTAGACAGAAAACCCCAGGGTGCTGCATCGAGGTAGACAGAAAACCCCAGGGGTGCTGCATCGAGGTAGACAGAAAACCCCAGGGGTGCTGCATCAGGGTAGACAGAAAACCCCAGGGGTGCTGCATCGGGGTAGACAGAAAACCCCAGGGGTGCTGCATCGAGGTAGACAGAAAACCCCAGGGGTGCTGCATCGAGGTAGACAGAAAACCCCAGGGGTGCTGCATCGAGGTAGACAGAAAACCCCAGGGGTGCTGCATCGAGGTAGACAGAAAACCCCAGGGGTGCTGCATCGAGGTAGACAGAAAACCCCAGGGGTGCTGCATCGAAACAGAAAACCCCAGGGGTGCTGCATCGAGGTAGACAGAAAACCCCAGGGGTGCTGCATCGAGGTAGACAGAAAACCCCAGGGGTGCTGCATTGGGGTAGACAGAAAACCCCAGGGTGCTGCATCAGTGTAGACAGAAAATCCCAGGGGTGCTGCATCAGGGTAGACAGAAAACCCCAGGGGTGCTGCATCGGGGTAGACAGAAAACCCCAGGGGTGCTGCATCGGGGTGGACAGAAAACCCCAGGGGTGCTGCATCGGGGTGGACAGAAAACCCCAGGGGTGCTGCATCAGGGTAGACAGAAAACCCCAGGGGTGCTGCATCAGGGTAGACAGAAAACCCCAGGGGTGCTGCATCGAGGTAGACAGAAAACCCCAGGGGTGCTGCATCGGGGTAGACAGAAAACCCCAGGGGTGCTGCATCGAGGTGGACAGAAAACCCCAGGGTGCTGCATCGAGGTAGACAGAAAACCCCAGGGGTGCTGCATCGAGGTAGACAGAAACCCCAGGGGTGCTGCATCGGGGTGGACACAGTTTTATTAATCAAAGGCAATGTGCTGGATGGGGTCAACACACACACACACACACACACACACACACACACACACACACACACACACACACACACACACACACACACACACACACACACACACACACACAGTGTCTTTGTAACAGTGTCATTAGGGAATGTGTCTGGGTGAAGTCAGGCTCTGTACTGTCCTGCTCTCAAAGAGACATTCACATCCCATGTGTCCTATTGTCTTTATCCTAATGAGGAATAGGATGGAGACCTATTGAGAGACCTTAAACTACTCAGCAGTTGGAATGGATAAATACTGTATACTGTTATACTACAATTAGAATCACATTACACATTCAAATTGCCTGTCAATCCTATGGGTGATGCTTACTATGCATTTCCTGTCAACTTGCGATTCTAAACTGTTCATGTGAGGTTGTGAAATCTTGGAATGTTTATAGTAGAGCTATACAGGGAATTCAGGGTACAATTTTAGGGTCAAAGTTGTGGGGACTGATGTCACATTTTGAATATGGTTTGTTTATGAATTTATGATTCGACCTGATTCTTCATATGAGAGTGATAATATTGTGTTGTGTGATTGTTTGATAGAGGGAGAGCACGATACTGGACAAAGAGCTGGCACCAGAAGAGAAATCCTCTAAAAGCAACACCAGCTGTAAAGAGGGCCGGCCTGCTGGGAGAAAACACAAGCAGATCGCTGTAAGTAGATCATTTGTAATAATATCTTTATTGGACTTTTTCACAACCATCAATAAACAAACAAACAGTGACAGAAACGGTGTCATGCAGAACTGAAGGCTATACACACATTGTAGGTTTATTGTAAAAATAGCAGATACAGTGCCTTGCGAAAGTATTCGGCCCCCTTGAACTTTGCGACCTTTTGCCACATTTCAGGCTTCAAACATAAAGATATAAAACTGTATTTTTTTGTGAAGAATCAACAACAAGTGGGACACAATCATGAAGTGGAACGACATTTATTGGATATTTCAAACTTTTTTAACAAATCAAAAACTGAAAAATTGGGCGTGCAAAATTATTCAGCCCCCTTAAGTTAATACTTTGTAGCGCCACCTTTTGCTGCGATTACAGCTGTAAGTCGCTTGGGGTATGTCTCTATCAGTTTTGCACATCGAGAGACTGAAATTTTTTCCCATTCCTCCTTGCAAAACAGCTCGAGCTCAGTGAGGTTGGATGGAGAGCATTTGTGAACAGCAGTTTTCAGTTCTTTCCACAGATTCTCGATTGGATTCAGGTCTGGACTTTGACTTGGCCATTCTAACACCTGGATATGTTTATTTTTGAACCATTCCATTGTAGATTTTGCTTTATGTTTTGGATCATTGTCTTGTTGGAAGACAAATCTCCGTCCCAGTCTCAGGTCTTTTGCAGACTCCATCAGGTTTTCTTCCAGAATGGTCCTGTATTTGGCTCCATCCATCTTCCCATCAATTTTAACCATCTTCCCTGTCCCTGCTGAAGAAAAGCAGGCCCAAACCATGATGCTGCCACCACCATGTTTGACAGTGGGGATGGTGTGTTCAGGGTGATGAGCTGTGTTGCTTTTACGCCAAACATAACGTTTTGCATTGTTGCCAAAAAGTTCAATTTTGGTTTCATCTGACCAGAGCACCTTCTTCCACATGTTTGGTGTATCTCCCAGGTGGCTTGTGGCAAACTTTAAACAAGACTTTTTATGGATATCTTTAAGAAATGGCTTTCTTCTTGCCACTCTTCCATAAAGGCCAGATTTGTGCAATATACGACTGATTGTTGTCCTATGGACAGAGTCTCCCACCTCAGCTGTAGATCTCTGCAGTTCATCCAGAGTGATCATGGGCCTCTTGGCTGCATCTCTGATCAGTCTTCTCCTTGTATGAGCTGAAAGTTTAGAGGGACGGCCAGGTCTTGGTAGATTTGCAGTGGTCTGATACTCCTTCCATTTCAATATTATCGCTTGCACAGTGCTCCTTGGGATGTTTAAAGCTTGGGAAAACTTTTTGTATCCAAATCCGGCTTTAAACTTCTTCATAACAGTATCTCGGACCTGCCTGGAGTGTTCCTTGTTCTTCATGATGCTCTCTGCGCTTTTAACGGACCTCTGAGACTATCACAGTGCAGGTGCATTTATACGGAGACTTGATTACACACAGGTGGATTGTATTGATCATCATTAGTCATTTAGGCCAACATTGGATCATTCAGAGATCCTCACTGAACTTCTGGAGAGAGTTTGCTGCACTGAAAGTAAAGGGGCTGAATAATTTTGCACGCCCAATTTTTCAGTTTTTGATTTGTTAAAAAAGGTTGAAATATCCAATAAATGTCGTTCCACTTCATGATTGTGTCCCACTTGTTGTTGATTCTTCACAAAAAAATACAGTTTTATATCTTTATGTTTGAAGCCTGAAATGTGGCAAAAGGTCGCAAAGTTCAAGGAGGCCGAATACTTTCGCAAGGCACTGTATATACCATTTGTGGTAGGGGAAACACTGTCAGAGGCTGTGTGACTCACAAAGTTGTCATTGGAAATTGTTCTCCTGCGAGTTTCATCATCCAATTATTTAAATTCTACAGGAGTGAAAGTTTCACCGAGGCGATACGTTGTCACATGAGAATTATTAGAATATGGCTATTATTAGTTCATTAGCATTTTATCCATGCTGGCTTTCACGGACTACTTGAGACATGCAACATATAGGTGAAGGGCATATAGGCTGTCGTCAATTTATTAATTAGCTATTTTTCTAAATGGGTAATGGAAGCACTTCAACCAGTTCACCTCACTGAAACTGACCAATTAGCTAGTGGGGTTCATCTCACTGAAACTGACCAATTAGCTAGTGGAGTTCACCTCACCTCACTGACCAATTAGCTAGTGGAGTTCACCTCACTGAAACTGACCAATTAGCTAGTAGAGTTCACCTCACTGAAACTGACCAATTAGCTAGTGGAGTTCACCTCACTGAAACTGACCAATTAGCTAGTGGAGTTCATCTCACTGAAACTGAGTAATTAACCAGGGGAGTTCACCTCACTGAAACTGACCAATTAGCTAGTAGAGTTCACCTCACTGAAACTGACCAATTAGCTAGTGGAGTTCACCTCACTGAAACTGACCAATTAGCTAGTGGAGTTCATCTCACTGAAACTGAGTAATTAACCAGGGGAGTTCACCTCACTGAAACTGACTAATTAACCAGGGGAGTTCATCTCACTGAAACTGACCAATTAGCCAGGGGAGTTCACCTCACTGAAACTGACCAATTAGCCTGGGGAGTTCATCTCACTGACACTGACTAATTAACCAGGGGAGTTCACCTCACTGAAACTGACCAATTAGCTAGTGGAGTTCATCTCACTGACACTGACTAATTAACCAGGGGAGTTCATCTCACTGACACTGATTAATTAACCAGGGGAGTTCATCTCACTGAAACTGACCAATTAGCTAGTAGAGTTCACCTCACTGAAACTGACTAATTAACCAGGGGAGTTCATCTCACTGACACTGATTAATTAACCAGGGGAGTTCATCTCACTGACACTGACTAATTAACCAGGGGAGTTCATCTCACCAGGGGAGTTCATCTCACTGACACTGACTAATTAACCAGGGGAGTTCATCTCACTGACACTGACTAATTAACCAGGGGAGTTCATCTCACTGAAACTGACTAATTAACCAGGGGAGTTCATCTCACTGAAACTGACTAATTAGCCAGGGGAGTTCACCTCACCTCACTGACCAATTAGCCAGGGGAGTTCACCTCACTGACACTGACTAATTAACCAGGGGAGTTCACCTCACTGACACTGACTAATTAACCAGGGGAGTTCATCTCACTGACACTGACTAATTAACCAGGGGAGTTCATCTCACTGAAACTGACCAATTAACTAGTGGAGTTCACCTCACTGAAACTGACTAATTAACCAGGGGAGTTCACCTCACTGAAACTGACCAATTAGCCAGGGGAGTTCATCTCACTGACACTGACTAATTAACCAGGGGAGTTCATCTCACTGAAACTGACTAATTAACCAGGGGAGTTCATCTCACTGAAACTGACTAATTAGCCAGGGAGTTCACCTCACCTCACTGACCAATTAGCCAGGGGAGTTCACCTCACTGACACTGACTAATTAACCAGGGGAGTTCACCTCACTGACACTGACTAATTAACCAGGGGAGTTCACCTCACTGACACTGACTAATTAACCAGGGAGTTCATCTCACTGAAACTGACCAATTAACTAGTGGAGTTCACCTCACTGAAACTGACTAATTAACCAGGGGAGTTCACCTCACTGAAACTGACCAATTAGCCAGGGGAGTTCATCTCACTGACACTGACCAATTAGCCAGGGGAGTTCATCTCACTGAAACTGACCAATTAGCCAGGGGAGTTCATCTCACTGAAACTGACCAATTAGCCAGGGGAGTTCATCTCACTGACACTGACCAATTAACCAGGGGAGTTCATCTCACTGAAACTGACCAATTAGCCAGGGGAGTTCATCTCACTGAACCTGACCAATTAGCTAGTGGAGTTCATCTCACTGAAACTGACCAATTAGCCAGGGGAGTTAATCTCACTGAAACTGACCAATTAACCAGGGGAGTTCATCTCACTGAAACTGACCAATTAGCCAGGGGAGTTCATCTCACTGACACTGACTAATTAACCAGGGGAGTTCATCTCACTGAAACTGACTAATTAACCAGGGGAGTTCATCTCACTGAAACTGACCAATTAGCCAGGGGAGTTCATCTCACTGAAACTGACCAATTAGCCAGGGGAGTTCATCTCACTGAAACTGACCAATTAGCCAGGGGAGTTCATCTCACTGAAACTGACCAATTAGCCAGGGGAGTTCATCTCACTGAAACTGACCAATTAGCCAGGGGAGTTCATCTCACTGAAACTGACCAATTAGCTACGGGAATTCAGCTGATCAATCCATTTTCTTCTGGAATATCTCATAGGCATACAGAGGCCCATTATCAGCAACCATTACTTCTGTGTTCCAATGGCATGTTGTGTTAGCTAACCCAAGTTGATAATTTTAAAAGGCTAATTGATCATTATAAAACCCTTTTGCAATCATGTTAGCACAGCTGAAAACTGTTGTCCTGATTAAAGAAGCAATAAAACTGCCCATCTTTAGACTAGTTGAGTATCTGGAGCATCAGCATTTATGGGTTCGATTACAGGCTCATAATGGCCAGAAATGAAGACCTTTCTTTTGAAACTCGTCAGTCTATTATTTTTCTGAGAAATTAAGGCTATTCCATGCAAGAAACTGAAGATCTCGTACAACGCTGTCTACTACTCCCTTCACAGAACAGCGCAAACTGGCTCTAACTAGAATAGAAAGAGGAGTGGGAGGCCCCGGTGCACAACAGAGGAAGATGACAAGTACAGTGTCTAGTTTGAGAAACAGACACCTCAACTGGCAGCTTCGTTAAATAGTACCCGCAAAACACCAGTCTCAACGTCAACAGTGAAGAGGCAGCTCCGGGATGCTGGCCATCCAGGCAGAGTTCCTCTGTCCAGTGTTGGTCTTCTTTTGCCCATTTTAATCTTTTATTTTTATTGGACAGTCTGAGATATGGCTTTTTCTTTGCAACTCTGCCTAGAAGGCCAGCATACCGGAGTCGCCACTTCACTGTTGGCTTCACTTTTTGAAATGTAATACATTTTAGAGTATGGCTGTGACGTAAGAAAATGTGGAAAGTCAAGGGGTCGGAATACTTTCCAAATGTACTGTGACCTCTGGCAGGGGCCAGTTGTAGGTCACTGGGTCAAAGGTCATTGGCTGGTGTTGTGTAACACCCTGGAGCTGACAGAAAGTGTTGTAACTCTCACTCTTACTCTCTCTCACACACTGTCTGTCTCTCACTCTCACACACTCTGTATCTGTCTCTCTCTCTAACTCTGCCTTTGTCTCTCTCTCACTCTGTCTTTGTCTCCCACTCTCTGTCTCACTCTGCCTTTGTCTCTCACTCTCTCTCACTCTGCCTTTGTCTCACTCTCTGTCTCACTCTGTCTCTGTCTCTCACTATCTCTCTCACTCTGTCTTTGTCTCTCACTCTGTCTGTCTCACTCTCTGTCTCTCACTCTGTCTCCACTCTTTGTCTCTCTCTCTCTCTCTCACTCTGTCTCTCTTCTTCTCACAATGTTTTGGTTAAATGTTATCCTTTTTTTCTATGTCAGTGAGAAATCAGTGGAGTTTGCTTTCAGAACTCTTCTCTGAAAATAGCTTGACAAATGTGTATTTTATTTATTTTACCTTTATTTAACCAGGTGGCAAGTTGAGAACAAGTTCTAATTTACAACTGCGACCTGGCCAAGATAAAGTAAAGCAGTGCGACACAAACAACAACACAAAGTTACACATGGAATCAACAAACATACAGTCAATAACACAATAGAAAAACCTATATACAGTGTGTGCAAATGAAGTAAGATAAGTCAATAAATAGTTCATAGTGGCAAATAATTACAGTTGAGCAATTAAACACTGGAGTGATAGATGTGCAGAAAATTAATGTGCAAGTAGAGATACTGGGGTGCAAAGGAGCAAAACAATAAATAACATAATTGGGATGAGGTAAGTTGGATGGGCTGTTTACAGATGGGCTATGTACAGGTGCAGTGATCTGTGAGCTGTTCTGACAGCTGATGCTTACAGTTAGAGAGGGAGATATGAGTCTCCAGCTTCAGTGATTTTTGCAATTCGTTCCAGTCATTGGCAGCAGAGAACTGGAAGGAAAGGCGGCCAAAGGAGGAATTGACTTTGGGGGTGACCAGTGAAATATACCTGCTGGAGTGCTGCTATGGTGACCAGTGAGCTGAGATAAGGCAGGGCTTTACCTAGCAAAGACTTATAGATGACCTGGACCCAGTGGGTTTGGTGACAAATATGAAGCAAAGGCCAGCCAAAGAGAGCATACAGGTCGCAGTGGTGGGTAGTATATGGGGCCTTGGTGACAAAACGGATGGCACTGTTATAGACTGCATCCAGTTTGTTGAGTAGAGTGTCGGAGTCTATTTTATAGATGACATCGCCAAAGTCGAGGATCGGTAGGATGGTCAGTTTTACGATGGTATGTTTGGCAGCATGAGTAAAGGAAGCTTTGTTGTGAAATAGGAAGCCGATTCTAGATTTAATTTTGGATTGGAGATACTTAATGTGAGTGTGAAAGGAGAGTTTACAATCTAACCAGACATCTAGCTATTTGTAGTTGTCCACATATTCTAAGTCAGAACTGTCCAGAGTAGTGATGCTGGACGGGTGGGCAGGTGTGGGCAGCGATCGGTTGAAGAGCATGCATTTCGTTTTACTTGCACTTCAAGAGCAGTTAGAGGCCACGGAAGGAGATTTGTATGGCATTGAAGCTTGTCTGGAGGTTAGTTAACACAGTGTCCAAAGAAGGGCCAGAAGTATACAGAATGGTGTCATCTGCATAGAGGTGGATCAGAGAATCACCAGCAGCAAGAGCGACATCATTGATGTATACAGAGAAAAGAGTCGGCCCGAGAATTGAACCCTGTGGCACCCCCAAAGAGACTGCCAGAGGTCCGGACAACAGGCCCTCCGATTTGACACTCTGAACTCTGTCTGAGAAGTAGTTGGTAAACCAGGCGAGGCAGTCATTTGAGAAACCAAGGCTGTCGAGTCTGCCGATGAGGATGTGATGATTGACAGAGTCGAAAGCCTTGGCCAGGTCGATGAATACAGCTGCACAGCATTGTCTCTTATCAATGGCGGGCTATGATATCATTTAGGACGTTGAGCGTGGCTGAGGTGCACTCATGACCAGCTCGGAAACCAGATTGCATAGCGGAGAAGGTACAGTGGGATTCAAAATGGTCGGTGATCTGTTTGTTCACTTGGCTTTCGAAGACCTTAGAAAGGCAGGGTAGGATAGATATAGATCTGTAACAGTTTGGGTCTAGAATGTCTCCCCCTTTGAAGAGGGGGATGACCGCGGCAGCTTTCCAATCTTTGGGGATCTCAGACGATATGAAAGAGAGGCTGAAAAGGCTAGTAATAGGGGTTGCAACAATTGCGGCGGATCATTTCATAGAGAGAGGGTCCAGATTGTCTAGCCCAGCTGATTTGTATGGGTCCAAATTTTGAAGCTCTTTTAGAAGGCAGCTTTCTGGATTTAACAGTGGTTTTAGTTCTACTCCGTCCACATCGCAGTATAATTAGGATTGGCTTCTCTAAAGAGCCTGGTAAGGAATGAAAAGACACAGTCATTAGTCTGATATAATAAAATCATTTCCCACAACATCAACATGTTCTAAAGTATCAGATCTCTTGTCTCATTAGGCATTAGACTGTTGCTAACAGAGTCAGATGTAAATACTGCACCTGTCTCTGTGTGGGTGTGTCTGTCTCTCATTCTCTGTCTCTTTCCTGTTCCCTGCATCTGTCTGCCTGCCTGCCTGCCTGCCTTCCTGCTTGCATGTCTGTCTCTGTCTATCTCTCTCTCTCTCTCTCTCTTGTTCCCTGCCTGCCTGCCTTCCTGCCTGTCTGTCTCTGTCTCTCTTTCATTCCCTGCCTGTCTGCCTGCCTGTCTGTCTTTCTGTCTCTGTCTTGACCTCAGTCCCTGCCTCTGTCTGTCTGCCTGCCTGTCTTTATTTCTCTGTCTCTCTCTTGTTCCCTGCCTGCCTGTCTGTCTTTCTGTCTCTGTCTCTCTCTTGTTCCCTGCCTGTCTGCCTGCCTGCCTGCCTTTCTGTCTGCCTGTCTGTCTTTCTGCCTGCCTGTCTTTCTGTCTCTGTCTCACTCCCTGCCTCTGCCTGCCTGCCTGCTTGCCTTTCTGCCTACCTGCCTGTCTGCCTGCCTGCCTTTGTGCCCGCCTGCCTGCCTGCCTGCCTGCCTTTCTGCCTGCCTGTCTCTGTCTTTCACTCTGCATCTGTCTGTCCTTCCGCCTGTCTGAGACAATCGATGCTTTAGATATGATGTTGTCAGTGTTAACAGACAGGCCAATCTCAGTGTTGACAGAGAGGCCAATCTCAGTGTTGACAGACAGGCCAATCTCATCTCACTAGTAGACATGCTCTACTTTCCTTTGCTGTGACCTAGTAATAGAATTGTCTCCAAAATGATTTTTAACACTATCTTTAGGCAGTAGTCTCTAGCAGAGACACTGCGGAGAAAAGATCGCTCTCCCACCAGCTCACATGTCCTCTTCTTCAAGCATTTTAAAAGTAGTTAATTTTCTAGGTCACTAAAAAGAGGTGTATATCTTGTGATCAACATGTTATATGAGATACTTGACGTGTGATTTTTATATGTACTTATCTGAACAGAGTAGAGACATGCCTGGTGATATAGATATATATAGTGGGACAAAAACGTATTTAGTCAGCCACCAATTGTGCAAGTTCTCCTACTTAAAAAGATGAGAGAGGCCTGTAATTTTCATCATAGGTACACTTCAACTATGACAGACAAAATGAGAAAAGAAATCCAGAAAATCACATTGTATGATTTTTAATGAATTTATTTGCAAATTATGGTGGAAAATAAGTATTTGGTCAATAACAAAACTTTATCTCAATACTTTGTTATATACCCTTTGTTGGCGATGACAGAGGTCAAACGTTTTCTGTAAGTCTTCACGAGGTTTTCACACACTGTTGCTGGTATTTTGGCCCATTCCTCCATGCAGATCTCCTCTAGAGCAGTGATATTTTGGGGCTGTTGCTGGGCAACACGGACTTTCAACTCCCTCCAAAGATTTTCTATGGGGTTGAGATCTGGAGACTGGCTAGGCCACTCCAGGACCTTGAAATGCTTCTTACGAAGCCACTCCTTCATTGCCCGGGCGGTGTGTTTGGAATCATTGTCATGCTGAAAGACCCAGCCACCTTTCATCTTCAATGCCCTTGCTGATGGAAGGAGATTTTCACTCAAAATCTCACGATACATGGCCCCATTCATTCTTTCCTTTACAGGGATCAGTCGTCCTGGTGCCTTTGCAGAAAAACAGCCCCAAAGTATGATGTTTCCACCCCCATGCTTCACAGTAGATATGGTGTTCTTTGGATGCAACTCAGCATTCTTTGTCCCCCAAACACGACGAGTTGAGTTTTTACCAAAAAAGTTATATTTTGGTTTCATCTGTTACTTTGGTCCCAGCTCTCTGCAGGTCATTCACTAGGTCCCCTCGTGTGGTTCTGGGATTTTTTCTCACTGTTCTTGTGATCATTTTGTCCCCACGGGGTGAGATCTTGTGTGCAGTCCCAGATCGAGGGAGATTATCAGTGGTCTTGTATGTCTTCCATTTCCTAATAATTGCTCCCACAGTTGATTTCTTCAAACCAGGCTGCTTACCTATTGCAGATTCAGTCTTCCCAGCCTGTTGCAGGTCTACAATTATGTTTCTGGTGTCCTTTGAGAGCTCTTCTTTTTTTTACCTTTATTTTACTAGGCAAGTCAGTTAAGAACAAATTCTTATTTTCAATGACGGCCTAGGAACAGTGGATTAACTGCCTGTTCAGGGGCAGAACGACAGATTTGTACCTTGTCAGCTCGGGGATTTGAACTTGCAACCTTTCGGTTACCAGTCCAACGCTCTAACCACTAGGCTACCCTGCCGCCCCTTTGGTCTTCGCCATAGTGGAGTTTGGAATGTGACTGTTTGAGGTTGTGGACAGGTGTCTTTTATACTGATAACAAGTTCAAACAGGTGCCATTAATACAGGTAATGAGTGGAGGACAGAGGAGCCTCTTAAAGAAGAAGTTACAGGTCTGTGAGAGCCAGAAATCTTGCTTGTTTGTAGGTGACCAAATACTTATTTTCCACTATAATTTGCAAATAAATTCATAAAAATCCTACAATGTGATATTCTGATTTTTTTTTCTCATTTTGTCTGTCATAGTTGAAGTGTACCTATGGTGAAAATTACAGGCCTCTCTCAATGTTTTTAGTGGGAGAACTTGCACAATTGGTGGCTGACTAAATACTTTTTTGCCCCACTGTAGGTGATGTACGATTATATAGATTTACAATGTAGTTGAATCACGCGCAGATAATACCAGACAGATAACGTTGTTTGGCTGTGCTATCGTGTCATTAGGTTGGAGAATCTCTGTACTTCTGCTGGAACAGAGATTAGTAAATACTTCTCTTTACAGCATGAAATGGTTTCCAGGGGCGAGTCCCACGTCAATAAAATGAAAGATTTCCTGCCTTTGACAAAAAGCCAACATTCCTCTCATATTGTGCACTACAGTGATGCAGTGAATAGCTGAGTTACAGCACACAACCAACGCACAGCGAGTTCACAGGGTGTCCCACTCTAATACAGTTATCTACTTGAGGTTATTGGTACAGTTGGACTGTATTGACTGATGTTTGGAGCTCCAACAGTTACAGGCGCAGGCAGACAGAACCTCAGGCTACTGAAGCATACCAATATACTGAATTGTGTGTTTCATTCAAATAAAGATTAAAGTGATGCAGTGAAACTTAAACAAAATACTTGTACTAAAGGCTAACTAACATAGAATAAAAATGACTCCATTGTCCTTAAGGCGGAATTGGCTAACAATGTGAAATGATTGGCAAAAATATCCACTCCACTATAATCTTCCTAATAGCTTATCTCCTTCCTTTACCTGCAGGCGGAGGGCAGTGTGTCTGTGAAGGACAGTGTGCCCGGAGGCGGGGGCAACAGTCTCACCGGAGTGAGAGGCGGGGGCAACAGTCTCACCGGGGTGAGAGGCGGGGGCAACAGTCTCACCGGGGTGAGAGGCGGGGGCAACAGTCTCACCGGGGTGGCAGCGGAAAGAGAGAGATTGTCTGTGGCGCAGGTGCAGAATGGAGTCATGAGCAGCGGGCACACAGACAGAGACAGGACCCATGCTGATGCTAGCAGTGGGCACACAGACAGAGACAGGACCCAGGCTGATGCTAGCAGTGGGCACACAGACAGAGACAGGACCCAGGCTGATGCCAGCGGCGGGCACACAGACAGAGACAGGACCCATGCTGATGCCAGCGGCGGGCACACAGACAGAGACAGGACCCAGGCTGATGCCAGCAGTGGGCACACAGACAGAGACAGGACCCATGCTGATGCCAGCGGCGGGCACACAGACAGAGACAGGACCCAGGCTGATGCCAGCGGCGGGCACACAGACAGAGACAGGACCCAGGCTGATGCCAGTGGCGGGCACACAGACAGAGACAGGACCCAGGCTGATGCCAGCAGTGGGCACACAGACAGAGACAGGACCCAGGCTGATGCCAGCGGCGGGCACACAGACAGAGACAGGACCCAGGCTGATGCCAGCAGCAGCCCCAAGCAAGAGAGGAAAGGTCCAGAGAAGAACGGGTTACCAGATGCCCCTGGTTCCCCCAGTGCCAGTCAGTCTGAAGACAGCCCCCCGGGACCACCCACCCTCCTGCATCAGAGCCGGAGCCCCCCCTCCCTGGAGAACAGGTTTCTAGTGAGCCGGGAGCCGAGCCGGGAGCCGAGCCGGAAGCCGAGCCGGGAGCCGAGCCGGGAGCCGAGCTGGAACGAGCAGGAGGACTCTGAGAAAGACAAAGAGGAGACTCTGACAACTCCGCCACGCAAGAAACGAGGCAGGCGGAAACTGGAGCGCCCAACAAAATGTGAGTCCTGTCTCCTGCTTGGTGACATTACTGTCTTCATTCTCACTACATTCCTGGCACAGCCAGCTCTGCACTGGCTGAACTGACAGGCAATGCCAAGTGAATGAAAATTAACAATGTATGGTTTCTCCTTGAATGCTGTGGCCATTTTTAATTATTCTTCGGGTGTGTTCAGTGTGGATGAATTTAACACAGTAATGTAGAACATGTTAAATAAACAAAAGATAGTAAAAAGCTTTAAATAGATCTGGAAACAGTGACCCTGGTCACCTCTGTGTCCCCCTCTTATCTTCCTATCCCCTCTCTCTCTTCTCTCCCTTCTCAGAGGGCAGCCAGGCTGTCTCTCTGTGTGTGTGTGTGTGTGTGTGTGTGTGTGTGTGTGTGTGTGTGTGTGTGTGTGTGTGTGTGTGTGTGTGTGTGTGTGTGTGTGTGTGTGTGAGGGAGAGAGAGAGAGAGAGAGAGAGAGAGAGAGAGTCAGTTTTCTGTTGGGTACGGATTTGTGTATTGGTATAATGCTCTCTAAGTGAACCTAATCCACATGCTGTATGGCCAGATATGGTACCTCTCTAAATGAACCTAATTCACAGGGAGGAGGGAGGATGGAAGGAGGGATACATAGCAGGTTGAATAAAGGAAGGGGTTCTGCCATCCATCCAAAGCAGGGTTCCTCTACTGGTGGCCCGTTGGTGCTTGTCTTTGGCCTCCCAAGTTTTCTGAGCCCCCAAAAAATCTATATTTGTTTCGGAATTTTTCATCGTTGGACATAACAGACTGTAAAAACGACAGGAAATCAGCTCTAGGTTCTGAAATCTGTTCCACAGCATTCCCACACATGACGTATACAAATGGAAGCAAGGTTAGAAATTAATGTGTTTAGTAAAATATTATATCTGTTTTGGCTTCTTGCGGTCAATTTGCAGTCCACAAATTATTTATTTATTTGTTTTTGTTGTTGAATTTTTACCCCTTTTTCTCCCCAATTTTGTGGTATCCAATTTTTTAGTAGCTACTATCTTGTCTCATCGCTACAACGGGCTTGGGAGAGACGAAGTCATGCGTCCTCCGATACACAACTCAACCAAGCCGCACTGCTTCTTGTGTCAGAGGAAACACCGTGCACCTGGCAACGTTGGTTAGCGCGCACTACGCCCGGCCCGCCACAGGAGTCGCTGGTGCACGATGAGACAAGGATTTCCCTACCGGCCAAACCCTCCCTAACCCGGACGACGCTAGGCCAATTGTGCGTCGCTCCCGGTCGCGGCCGGTTACAACAGAGCCTGGGCGCGAACCCAGGGACTCTGGTGGCACAGCTGGCGCTGCAGTACAGCACCCTTAACCACTGCGCCACCCGGGAGGCCGCCCACAAATTATTTTGTAATTGACCATCCGCTCAACAAAACAAGTAGTCCTGTGGCTGAACCGAGTTGATGATCCCTGATCTACAGAGCACAGCACAATAACTACAGCACAATAACTACAGCACAGCACAATAACTACAGCACAGCACAATAACTACAGCACAGCACAATAACTACAGCACAGCACAATAACTACAGCACAGCACAATAACTACAGCACAGCACAATAACTACAGCACGGCACAATAACTACAGCACAGCACAATAACTACAGCACAGCACAATAACTACAGGGCACAGCACAATAACTACAGCACAGCACAATAACTACAGCACAGCACAATAACTACAGGGCACAGCACAATAACTACAGCACAGCACAATAACTACAGGGCACAGCACAATAACTACAGCACAGCACAATAACTACAGCACAATAACTACAGCACAGCACAATAACTACAGGGCACAGCACAATAACTACAGCACAGCACAATAACTACAGCACGGCACAATAACTACAGGGCACAGCACAATAACTACAGCACGGCACAATAACTACAGCACGGCACAATAACTACAGCAACTACAGCACAATAACTACAGCACAGCACAATAACTACAGCACAGCACAATAACTACAGCACAGCACAATAACTACAGCACAGCACAATAACTACAGCACAGCACAATAACTACAGCACGGCACAATAACTACAGGGCACAGCACAATAACTACAGCACAGCACAATAACTACAGCACAGCACAATAACTACAGGGCACAGCACAATAACTACAGGGCACAGCACAATAACTACAGGGCACAGCACAATAACTACAGCACAGCACAATAACTACAGCACAGCACAATAACTACAGCACAGCACAATAACTACAGCACAGCACAATAACTACAGGGCACAGCACAATAACTAACTAGCACAGCACAATAACTACAGCACAGCACAATAACTACAGGGCACAGCACAATAACTACAGCACAGCACAATAACTACAGCACAGCACAATAACTACAGCACAATAACTACAGCACAGCACAATAACTACAGCACAGCACAATAACTACAGCACAGCACAATAACTACAGCACAGCACAATAACTACAGCACAGCACAATAACTACAGCACAGCACAATAACTACAGCACAGCACAATAACTACAGCACAGCACAATAACTACAGGGCACAGCACAATAACTACAGCACAGCACAATAACTACAGCACAGCACAATAACTACAGGGCACAGCACAATAACTACAGCACAGCACAATAACTACAGCACAATAACTACAGCACAGCACAATAACTACAGCACAGCACAATAACTACAGCACAGCACAATAACTACAGCACAGCACAATAACTACAGCACGGCACAATAACTACAGCACGGCACAATAACTACAGCACAGCACAATAACTACAGGGCACAGCACAATAACTACAGCACAGCACAATAACTACAGAGCACAGCACAATAACTACAGCACAGCACAATAACTACAGCACAGCACAATAACTACAGCACAGCACAATAACTACAGGGCACAGCACAATAACTACAGCACAATAACTACAGCACAGCACAATAACTACAGCACAATAACTACAGCACAGCACAATAACTACAGGGCACAGCACAATAACTACAGCACAGCACAATAACTACAGCACAATAACTACAGCACAGCACAATAACTACAGCACGGCACAATAACTACAGGGCACAGCACAATAACTACAGCACAGCACAATAACTACAGCACAACAGCACAGCAACTACAGCACAGCACAATAACTACAGCACAGCACAATAACTACAGCACAGCACAATAACTACAGCACAGCACAATAACTACAGCACAGCACAATAACTAAGCACAATACAGCACAGCACAATAACTACAGCACAGCACAATAACTACAGCAATAACGGCACAATAACTACAGCACAGCACAATAACTACAGCACAGCACAATAACTACAGCACAACAATAACTACAGCACAGCACAATAACTACAGAGCACAGCACAATAACTACAGCACAGCACAATAACTACAGCACAGCACAATAACTACAGCACAGCACAATAACTACAGCACGGCACAATAACTACAGCACAGCACAATAACTACAGCACAGCACAATAACTACAGCACAGCACAATAACTACAGCACAGCACAATAACTACAGGGCACAGCACAATAACTACAGCACGGCACAATAACTACAGCACAGCACAATAACTACAGCACAGCACAATAACACAGCACAATAACAGCACAGCACAATAACTACAGCACAGCACAATAACTACAGCACGGCACAATAACTACAGCACAGCACAATAACTACAGCACAGCACAATAACTACAGCACGGCACAATAACTACAGCACAGCACAATAACTACAGCACAGCACAATAACTACAGCACAGCACAATAACTACAGCACAGCACAATAACTACAGGGCACAGCACAATAACTACAGCACAGCACAATAACTACAGCACAGCACAATAACTACAGCACAATAACTACAGCACAGCACAATAACTACAGCACGGCACAATAACTACAGGGCACAGCACAATAACTACAGCACAGCACAATAACTACAGCACAGCACAATAACTACAGCACAGCACAATAACTACAGCACAGCACAATAACTACAGCACAGCACAATAACTACAGCACAGCACAATAACTACAGCACAGCACAATAACTACAGCACAGCACAATAACTACAGCACAGCACAATAACTACAGCACAGCACAATAACTACAGCACAGCACAATAACTACAGCACAGCACAATAACTACAGCACAGCACAATAACTACAGCACAGCACAATAACTACAGCACAGCACAATAACTACAGCACAGCACAATAACTACAGCACAGCACAATAACTACAGCACGGCACAATAACTACAGCACAGCACAATAACTACAGCACGGCACAATAACTACAGCACGGCACAATAACTACAGCACGGCACAATAACTACAGCACAGCACAATAACTACAGCACAATAACTACAGCACAGCACAATAACTACAGCACAGCACAATAACTACAGCACAGCACAATAACTACAGCACAGCACAATAACTACAGCACAGCACAATAACTACAGCACAGCACAATAACTACAGCACGGCACAATAACTACAGCACAGCACAATAACTACAGCACAATAACTACAGCACGGCACAATAACTACAGCACGGCACAATAACTACAGCACAGCACAATAACTACAGCACAATAACTACAGCACGGCACAATAACTACAGCACAGCACAATAACTACAGCACAATAACTACAGCACAGCACAATAACTACAGCACAGCACAATAACTACAGCACAGCACAATAACTACAGCACGGCACAATAACTACAGCACAGCACAATAACTACAGCACGGCACAATAACTACAGCACGGCACAATAACTACAGCACGGCACAATAACTACAGCACAGCACAATAACTACAGCACGGCACAATAACTACAGCACAGCACAATAACTACAGCACAGCACAATAACTACAGCACAGCACAATAACTACAGCACGGCACAATAACTACAGCACAGCACAATAACTACAGCACGGCACAATAACTACAGCACGGCACAATAACTACAGCACGGCACAATAACTACAGCACAGCACAATAACTACAGCACGGCACAATAACTACAGCACAGCACAATAACTACAGCACAGCACAATAACTACAGCACGGCACAATAACTACAGCACGGCACAATAACTACAGCACAGCACAATAACTACAGCACGGCACAATAACTACAGCACAGCACAATAACTACAGCACGGCACAATAACTACAGCACGGCACAATAACTACAGCACAGCACAATAACTACAGCACGGCACAATAACTACAGCACAGCACAATAACTACAGCACAGCACAATAACTACAGCACAGCACAATAACTACAGCACAGCACAATAACTACAGCACAGCACAATAACTACAGCACGGCACAATAACTACAGCACAGCACAATAACTACAGCACGGCACAATAACTACAGCACGGCACAATAACTACAGCACAGCACAATAACTACAGCACGGCACAATAACTACAGCACAGCACAATAACTACAGCACAGCACAATAACTACAGCACAGCACAATAACTACAGCACAGCACAATAACTACAGCACAGCACAATAACTACAGCACGGCACAATAACTACAGCACAGCACAATAACTACAGCACAGCACAATAACTACAGCACAGCACAATAACTACAGCACAGCACAATAACTACAGCACAGCACAATAACTACAGCACGGCACAATAACTACAGCACGGCACAATAACTACAGCACAGCACAATAACTACAGCACAGCACAATAACTACAGCACAGCACAATAACTACAGCACAGCACAATAACTACAGGGCACAGCACAATAACTACAGCACAGCACAATAACTACAGCACAGCACAATAACTACAGCACAGCACAATAACTACAGGGCACAGCACAATAACTACAGGGCACAGCACAATAACTACAGCACAGCACAATAACTACAGGGCACAGCACAATAACTACAGCACAGCACAATAACTACAGGGCACAGCACAATAACTACAGGGCACAGCACAATAACTACAGGGCACAGCACAATAACTACAGGGCACAGCACAATAACTACAGGGCACAGCACAATAACTACAGCACAGCACAATAACTACAGCACAGCACAATAACTACAGCACAGCACAATAACTACAGGGCACAGCACAATAACTACAGCAGTTTAGAGAGGAGGAGAGGAAGAGGGAAGGATTAGGTGAACTGCAGGAGCGCTAGGAATACGAGAGCTGGAACGCCCCCAAACTGGCAAAGTACATAGTACACTACATTTGACGAGGGCTCATATGTGCACTGTTAGGGATTAGAGTATTTGGGATGCCGACATAGTGCCGACCCCTCCCTCCCCCCTCCCTCCCTCCCTCCCCCTCCCTCCCTCCCTCCCTCCCTCCCTCCCTCCCTCCCTCCCCCTCCCTCCCTCCCTCCCTCCCTCCCTCCCTCCCCCTCCCTCCCTCCCTCCCTCCCCTGCTCTCCTTGCAACCTAACAGAAACTCCCTGACCTTGGCAGAAGCCACTATAATGTAAAGTAACCCCCAATCTGCCTGCTTCACTCTGGTTATTTTAGTCACTTATTCCTATTGATGAAACTGAGAGAGAGGGGGAGAGAAAGAGAGAGAGGTGGAGGGAGTGAGAGGTGGAGGTGGAGAGAAAGAGAGAGAGAGAGAGAGAAAGAGAGTACCGTACACAATCTTTAGAGAGGGAGGTAGAACAAGAGAGAGGTGGACAGGGAAAGAGAGAGAGAGATAAAAACGGTGAGATAGAGGAAAAGGGGAGGTGCAGGGAGGGAGGGAGAGGGAGGGAGAGAAAGAGGTGGAAGGAGGGAGCGAGAGAGGTGGAGGGTGGGAGGGAGAGGTGGAGGGAGGGAAGGAGAGAGGTGGGGGAGGGAGAGACAGAGAGGGGGAGGGAGGGAGAGAGAGGGAGGGGGAGGGAGGGAGAGAGAGAGAGGTGGAAGGAGGGAGAGAGAGGGTGGGGGGAGGGAGGGAGGGAGGGAGGGAGGGAGGGAGGGAGGGAGGGAGAGAGAGTGGGGGGAGGGAGAGAGGTGGAGGGAGAGACAGAGAGGGGGAGGGAGGGAGAGAGAAGGAGGGGGAGGGAGGGAGAGAGAGAGAGGTGGAAGGAGGGAGAGAGAGAGGTGGGGGGAGGGAGGGAGGGGGAGGGAGGGAGGGAGGGAGGGAGATGAAAGCAGAAAGAGAGAACCAAGTTGAAAAGGCCTCTCTTAATGAGCGTGGACCAGTGAGTGTAGGGTGTAAAGGTTGTGTACGGTACTTCAGTGACAGCCCCAGGGTAGTTAAAGCAGGAAAACATGGTCTGCATCCCAAATGACATGTCGGGGTAAAAGGGGACTTTGAGACGGCGTACCAAATGGGACCTGGTCAAAAGTAGGACACTGTATAGGCAATAGGGTGCCATTTGGGATGTACACATGCTATCAGGATGTTCCCACAGGCCTCTCAGAGCTCGAGTGTTGTAATGGGGCTGGGTAATACAACTCTTCAGTCCACTGTTCTTCTGCTGGGCTGTCACGGTCTTTCAGGGTAGGATAATAAAATGGTTGTATTCTGTGTTTCTCAATGTTGTGTCATAACGTCCTGTGATGTGTAGCAGCTACATGCAGTGTTGAGGGTTGATATGAAAACAGTGTATTGTATCAACCCTGTTCCACAAATGTGCACACTGCTCAAGAGGGATCATAGCTATAAAGACTGTTGTTGTGAATGTGAGTCAGCTGCTTTTTCCTTGGACCTTCTCCCTTCCTCAGCCTCTCGCTGCTCTACGTACTCTAGAAATTGAACAGGCTTGGAAGCTGTAACCCTGGGAAACTGATGGCTACACTCATAATAGCTGCCTGGTATTTTGATGCAATCATTTCCATGGTAATGTAGAATGTTGATTAAAATGATGCTAACTGATGAGGCTCATGTAATGTTATGTATATGTTGTAACGTCAGTTGACTCAACAAATCACAGCACAGTGTGAAAGGCACACCTCCTGCTTGTACTTCCTGGCATGGTTACAAAATGGCTGCCAGTCCACCCATTATGTCATCATGGACTTGAATGGGGACGTCCGTGGTTAAAAGTCATTAGTCATAATGCTGTTTCAGTTGGGTAGTGTCCATGCTCCTTGGTTAACCTCAACTCTGCTGAACGCAAGCAGGTAAACAATGCTGCTTCAGAATGGATAACACGCCTTTGTAATCACAGCTGACCTGGGTTCAATACTATTCAAAAAACGATTTCAAATCCTTTATCTGGGCTCGATTGAGCTTGCCTGGTGTAATGGAACCAATAGAAGAGTTGTGCAAACCCCGACCATATGGCACTGACTTACAGACCTCAGGAACTCATTTCATTCACCGCCAGATATGTGGGGAAAGCCCCAAGGATGCTTCCCCAATGGCACTCTATTCCCTATGTAGGTTAACTTCCTCTGACCTGGTCAAAGGTAGGGCACTGTGTAGGGGACAGTGTGCCATTTGGGACAGAGTCTCGTTTCTGAAGTTCATACTACTAGTGGAGAGTAGGTTAAGATACATTTTATTACTAGAGGCTTGAGGAAGTATATTTCTCTGCAGCATTTAGCCTACAGGAAGTGTGTCAGTTTCCTTTTCTGTATATTTTTATCACACCACCAACGGTTGTGTGGTTTTGTATTTCCAGGCCAGGTATGTTATGTTACGGCTTAGGGTGCAGTTTTCCATCTACACACACACACACACACACTCACGCTCATGCACGCACACACACATACACACACACACATGCTCATGCACGCACACACACACACACATGCACACACCTACTCATGCACGCACACGGACACACACGCTCATGCACATGAGCACATACACGCACGCACACACGCACACACACACATGCACACTCACAGACACAGACATGCCCACACACATGCGCAAACACACACACGACAGACAGCTAGTTGTAATGGAACCATGTGCTCTAACAGGAAATGCAAAGCATATTTCTATGAGGTGTAGATAGGAAACATCCAGCAACATTCAGTCAGGCTGGGTGTGGATGTACATAGTCAAGCTGCCTGGGAAGTGGATGATGCCCTTCTGATTGGACCATGTTAGTGAATGGTGAGTGTGAATGCTGTTGGAGGGAGACTCCTGTTTCTACTATAAGTATTACTACTTTATTACAGTGAAGTCATTGGAACAACACTGTTCCGGAAGCAGGGTGATTGTAATCAAGAAGGCATAGTAGTCGGTGTAGCACAGGTCCATACTGGTTCAAGTCCATCAAGTGCGTAGAGATCCCTGCAGAGATGTTATGTGGACCTAAAGTCACACAAGAGAAGCAGTGAGTAGGCTACAGTGTGTAGTTGTTTTTTTCTGCTTAGTGGCGAGGGGTTGTGAAGTGGTACGAGCTATGGTAATAGCAGCCAGCTGTGGCTCTCCTCTCCACTACTCATCATGGCTTTACCACACCAAACCTCTGTTGCATCAACTCATCTCAGCCTCCATCTCTTCAGCTGACTGACTGACTGACTGACTGACTGACTGCACCAGCAGCACCTGCACTTGTCTATTCTCTGTCCCTCAGCACATTGAGGTGCCTGAGCTTCACAGGAAAGGGCCTACAACAGGGATGTTGGGAAAGGGTCGATAACAGGGATGTTGGGAAAGGGCCTACAACAGGGATGTTGGGAAAGGGTCGACAACAGGGATGTTGGGAAAGGGTCGACAACAGGGATGTTGGGAAAGGGTCGACAACAGGGATGTTGGGAAAGGGCCTACAACAGGGATGTTGGGAAAGGGCCTACAACAGGGATGTTGGGAAAGGGTCGACAACAGGGATGTTGGGAAAGGGTCGACAACAGGGATGTTGGGAAAGGGTCTACAACAGGGATGTTGGGAAAGGGTCGACAACAGGGATGTTGGGAAAGGGTCGACAACAGGGATGTTGGGAAAGGGTCGACAACAGGGATGTTGGGAAAGGGTCAACAACAGGGATGTTGGGAAAGGGCCTACAACAGGGATGTTGGGAAAGGGTCGACAACAGGGATGTTGGGAAAGGGTCGACAACAGGGATGTTGGGAAAGGGCCGACAACAGGGATGTTGGGAAAGGGTCTACAACAGGGATGTTGGGAAAGGGTCGACAACAGGGATGTTGGGAAAGGGTCGACAACAGGGATGTTGGGAAAGGGCCTACAACAGGGATGTTGGGAAAGGGTCGACAACAGGGATGTTGGGAAAGGGTCGACAACAGGGATGTTGGGAAATGGCCTACAACAGGGATGTTGGGAAAGGGTCTACAACAGGGATGTTGGGAAAGGGTCGACAACAGGGATGTTGGGAAAGGGTCGACAACATGGATGTTGGGAAAGGGTCGACAACAGGGATGTTGGGAAAGGGTCGACAACAGGGATGTTGGGAAAGGGTCGACAACAGGGATGTTGGGAAAGGGTCGACAACAGGGATGTTGGGAAAGGGTCGACAACAGGGATGTTGGGAAAGGGTCGACAACAGGGATGTTGGGAAAGGGTCGACAACAGGGATGTTGGGAAAGGGTCGACAACAGGGATGTTGGGAAAGGGTCGACAACAGGGATGTTGGGAAAGGGCCTACAACAGGGATGTTGGGAAAGGGTCGACAACAGGGATGTTGGGAAAGGGTCGACAACAGGGATGTTGGGAAATGGCCTACAACAGGGATGTTGGGAAAGGGTCTACAACAGGGATGTTGGGAAAGGGTCGACAACATGGATGTTGGGAAAGGGTCGACAACAGGGATGTTGGGAAAGGGTCGACAACAGGGATGTTGGGAAAGGGTCGACAACAGGGATGTTGGGAAAGGGTCGACAACAGGGATGTTGGGAAAGGGCCGACAACAGGGATGTTGGGAAAGGGCCGACAACAGGGATGTTGGGAAAGGGTCGACAACAGGGATGTTGGGAAAGGGTCGACAACAGGGATGTTGGGAAAGGGTCGACAACAGGGATGTTGGGAAAGGGCCGACAACAGGGATGTTGGGAAAGGGTCGACAACAGGGATGTTGGGAAAGGGTCGACAACAGGGATGTTGGGAAAGGGTCGACAACAGGGATGTTGGGAAAGGGTCGACAACAGGGATGTTGAGAAAGGGTCGACAACAGGGATGTTGGGAAAGGGTCGACAACAGGGATGTTGGGAAAGGGTCGACAACAGGGATGTTGGGAAAGGGTCGACAACAGGGATGTTGGGAAAGGGTCGACAACAGGGATGTTCATTTACCTGTGGCTTTAGGTTCTACCTGGCAGCTGAGAGAACCAGAGTGAGTTAAGGTCGTCTTCGAGGGGGCCATTGACGTTGTCTTCAGACAGCTACGTCGTTCTGACACGTCTAACTTTCCTAAGACAACGATGCCATGTGGTGAATAGACTTCTAACCTAGGCAGCAGACTTTGATATACGCTGCTAAGGTGACAGGCTATTGTGACAAGCTCAGCTAGCCCACAAGTGTCTAACTACAGGTCAGGTAGAACTCTTATGAATGATTGAGGAGATCCACTGGTCCTGTGTTGCCGAGTGGCTTTGTTTTTTCTGTCGATGCCAAGGTGACTGTGGCTGTCATCTCTCTCGTCTCCTATGTGCTGACATTACTCTGACTTTTGGCTCGCCCACAGGAACACGTTATTGAATGATTGCTCCAGTGTCACTCACTGTGTTTCCCTCTAGATGTGGAGCAGAAGGAGGATGGAGGTGATACAGCCAAGAAACAGGTAAGTCATCCACTGTCTTCATTATACTGTGTTACATCATCAATCAATCCATCCATCAACCAGTCAATCAGTCAGCCCACTTCTCCAGCTCCTCGCATCAATTTAACAATGGTAGAATCTCCCTCCAGCCGATGCTTACATCAATCCTATGGAGGATCTAGTCTAACATTCAGACTGCTGTACAGACAATTACACCCTCCTGGAAAAGCTTGGAGAAATGGGATGTATCCTCTTCAGACTGACCTTTGGGGGTTGTGATGTTAGCTGGTGATGATGCTGAACTAGGGGGAAGTGCTGTTCTCCTTTTACGATATCATTTTTACAATATCATGACCTCCTGGACTTTTGAAAGAAATGGTACCTATTGGCATATAGATCTGAGATATCAAATACACTTGGTGCCCAGTCCGACATGAGAAGGTCCTTGCGTTGGCCAATGACTTCAGCGGGCTCGCCAAGCCAGGCTGTGATTAGTAGAGAGTGAGACAGTATAGTGGGTTGCCAGGGCTCTGGAAGAGACCGTTTGTGTTCCTTGCTGTTTTACCAGTCACACATTGTCTGCATTGGGCTGCAGTTTTGTCAATGAGTCATCATCCTTTTCTGGAGCGCCCCCCCTACGCAGCCCCCCTCCGCCCACACCCCAAAAAGGGCAAAGAGCAAAATATTGCTTCTCTGGCTAACTAGCAACAGTACTTGCCAGCAGTTTCAGCAGTGATAGCATGAAACTGTTTGCCATCTTCCTCCTCTACAACCTTGCAAAAAGCAGAACAAACAAACAGAAAACAAGTACGTTAGTTAATATCTTTATTCCGGTGTTCTTCTTTGTATCCCTTTAAACAGGGAGTTGGAGGCCCTGGGACAGGCAGGCTGCGTGGCTCCGTCAGTCTGCGTCAGAGGCCCATTCCCAGAGTAACCTTCCAGGCCGGGGACCCATATTACATTAGCAAGAGGACCAGGGAGGAGTGGCTGGCCAAGTGGAAGATGGAGGTGAGTACAGTACCTCCCACTGGATGGCTGGCTAGCCACTGTCTCAGGCAGGGTTAGACTCTTAAGGGTGCCCAATGTGTCTTGGGGGTGCCCAATGTGTCTTAAGGGTGCCCAATGTGTCTTGGAGGTGCCCAATGTGTCTTGGGGGTGCCCAATGTGTCTTGGAGGTGCCCAATGTGTCTTGGGGGTGCCCAATGTGTCTTAAGGGTGCCCAATGTGTCTTGGGGGTGCCCAATGTGTCTTAAGGGTGCCCAATGTGTCTTGGGGGTGCCCAATGTGTCTTAGGGGTGCCCAATGTGTCTTGGAGGTGCCCAATGTGTCTTGGGGGTGCCCAATGTGTCTTAAGGGTGCCCAATGTGTCTTAGGGGTGCCCAATGTGTCTTAGGGGTGCCCAATGTGTCTTAGGGGTGCCCAATGTGTCTTGGAGGTGCACAATGTGTCTTGGGGGTGCCCAATGTGTCTTAATGGTGCCCAATGATTCTTGGGGGTGCCCAATGCGTCTTAGGGGTGCCCAATGTGTCTTGGAGGTGCCCAATGTGTCTTGGGGGTGCCCAATGTGTCTTAAGGGTGCCCAATGTGTCTTAGGGGTGCCCAATGTGTCTTAGGGGTGCCCAATGTGTCTTGGAGGTGCCCAATGTGTCTTAGGGGTGCCCAATGTGTCTTAGGGGTGCCCAATGTGTCTTGGAGGTGCCAAATGTGTCTTGGGGGTCCCCAATGTGTCTTGGGGTTTCCCAATGTGTCTTGGAGGTGCCCAATGTGTCTTGGGGTTCCCAATGTGTCTTAGGGGTACCCAATGTGTCGTGGAGGTGCCCAATGTGTTTCGGAGGTTCCCTTGGGGTGCCCAATGTGTCTTGGGGGTGCCCGATGTTGATATCTTTCACAATTGTGGGGCTTATGTGTGGGCTCTAGGACTGACTCCAAAGATTTGAATCATTGGGTTTCAGCCCTAGTGGGCCCTGATTTGTTATGGAGATGATTTGTTCCCAGTCCTCTCTAGCCATCCTGTTATTCAAACCTGGTTTCAGGGACCACAAATAGTCCAGAGCTGTCTGGCAGGGTTACCAAGATTCCAATAGGCCAATAGACAGGGCATTCTCAGCAAAGTGGGACGGTATTTGTTGGGTTCTCTCACAGCCAAGTGTATTTGATAGGTCATTGATATATCAAAGAGATACCATTTATTTCATTGTTTTTGTAGGTTGGTTGAGTTCACAGTTTCCTTCCTGTCTTTGTGTCTTTGTAGGACCTACTTCAGGGCACCATTGTTGACCAATGATAAATGACCGCTATGTTGTTGCTCACTTTTGTGCTTTTTTGCCTCAGTTTGGTTCCCACTATACAGCCCAAAGTCACATTATAGGCATGGACTTGCACCAGTTAAAGACTAATCTAGCCCCCACCTGAATACAAACTGGACTTAAGTTTATTAGCCATGTAATGAACTAATTGGAAATCCAGTAATAATGCAAACTAAGGAGAGAAAACCAAGTTAATTTACAACGTCGAGACTAATAAAGTTAATTTACGATATCGAGACGAATAAGCACATTCTTCTGTTGTTACAACCACTTTATTATAGTTTATGTTGCAGTAATGTGGCTGCCAAATGTTCATCCCTATAACAGGCTATTGCATTGGTAGTTTCTGAAATCATGCCTCCTCCTGAATGTGACTACACAGCATTCCTCCTCACCCAATGGGACGTAATGTACTCTACTGCTTATTCAAGCTGTGGGATTTAATTTCAGATCAATAATAACTCTTTCTCAAAACAATATGTCATAAATCCTTAGAAATGTTTCCCTCCCACTCTATCTCTTTCTCTCTATCCCTCTCTCTCACCCCTCCTCCCCTCTGTCTCTACCTCCCTCCCTATCTCTTTCTCTCTATCCCTCTCTCCCATCCCTCCTCCCCTCTGTCTCTACCTCCCTCCCTATCTCTTTCTCTCTATCCCTCTCTCTCATCCCTCCTCCCCTCTGTCTCTACCTCCCTCCCTATCTCTTTCTCTCTATCCCTCTCTCTCACCCCTCCTCCCCTCTGTCTCTACCTCCCTCCCTATCTCTTTCTCTCTATCCCTCTCTCCCATCCCTCCTCCCCTCTGTCTCTACCTCCCTCCCTATCTCTTTCTCTCTATCCCTCTCTCTCATCCCTCCTCCCCTCTGTCTCTACCTCCCTCCCTATCTCTTTCTCTCTATCCCTCTCTCATCCCTCCTCCCCTCTGTCTCTACCTCCCTCCCTATCTCTTTCTCTCTATCCCTCTCTCCCATCCCTCCTCCCTCTGTCTCTACCTCCCTCCCTATCTCTTTCTCTCTATCCCTCTCTCCCATCCCTCCTCCCCTCTGTCTCTACCTCCCTCCCTGTCTCTTTCTCTCTATCCCTCTCTCCCATCTCTCCTCCCCTCTGTCTCTACCTCCCTACCCCCTCCTCTCTCTCTCTCTCTCTCCTCTCTCTCTCTCTCTCTCTCTCTCTCTTTCCTTCCTTCCTTCCTTCCTTCCTTCCCACTCTCTCCCTCCCTCCTCCCCCCTCCATCCCTCCTCCTCTCTCTTTCTAACTCCCCTTCTCTCCATCCTTCCCCCCTCTCTCTCCCTCCCTCCCTCGCTCTCTTGCTCTCCCCTCCCTCTCCTCTCTCTCTCCTTTTCTCTCCTTCCTTCCTTCCTTCCTTCCTTCCTCCCCCTCTCTCCCCCTCCCTCCCTCTCTCTCTCTCTCCTTTTCTCTCCTTCCTTCCTTCCTTCCTTCCTCCCCCCTCTCTCTCCCCTCCCTCTCCTCTCTCTCTCTCCTTTTCTCTCCTTCCTTCTTTCCTTCCTTCCTTCCTTCCTTCCTTCCTTCCTTCCTCCCCCCCTCTCTCTCCTCCCTCTTCACATCAGACTATAATACTCCTGGTAGTAAGGCCAGAACTTGTAGTGAGACTGTCACTGTTACGTAATGAGTGGCTGTGTCCATGGCAACAAGATGGGGGCTACCATTTAGTCTCTCACCCCACCCCTCCAGCCCTCAGCCCTGCCATTGGAGCAGGCTTGGGAAGAACCCATAAGAGTGTCTGGCGGGGGGAATTATTTGCAAATTAGCAGGACATGCTGGGGTCTGGCGAGTGAAACGTGGTAGAGAACCACAGAAACAGGCAGCTGAGGTTAGGCACCGCAGCTCTCATTTTACAAATATAGAAGCGGATTTTCTTTCAACTAGCGGCTTTAAAAATCATAAAATAACATAAAGAGGGCATTTCATAAAATAAGCATGTGTTAGAAGAAATAGTCAGTATATTGTGATATACATTTTATTTCTTTGTGAGAACATTTGCATAAGGATGGATTTGTTGTGATGGCATTGCAGAAGCCCTTTTCCCAGGACTAAACAGAAGAGGTAAAGAATAGGCTGGCTGGTTTGGCTGTTGTTGTTGTTGTTGCTGCTGCTGGGGACAAGGCATCAGGTTCACTGTGTTTCTGGACTTGACTGAGAAGGAAAGGAGCTGTCTGAACTGAAAGGGTTGGCTTAAAGGGGAAGAATTCCTTTCTACTCTGTTCTTCTGTTTCTCCCAGAGAAAGAAAGGATCACTCTTTTTAAGTTCCTTGTCTTACAGAGGACTTTTCACTCCTTCCTCCCGCCCCTCATTCTTCTCCTAACCCCTCCCCCAGCCCCAGCTATGGATATGAGGATGAAGATGAGGTTTGCAGCATATTTCCAGCACTGTTTGCAAGGCAGCCTCTTGGCTCTCTGCCAACATTTTGCAAGTCCTCTCTAGCCAACCAGAATTCCTGTCTTTAGTCACCTGACCCTGAATTTCCAGACAAAGAAATGTTCATGCTTCTTTCTTTATTTTTATTGAGTGATCTCCTCTACCCCAGGAGTGGGGGGTAAACAAATTGCAGCCCCCACATTGGATTAAAAGGATTGTGTGCTGGCGTGTATGGGTATGTGCAATGCATTATTTGTTTGCTAACATTGTGGTGGAGAACGTGCATTAGACATGAACCCGCATACAGCAAGAGGAATATGCTGACTTTGGGTATTTCCACTAGAGTTGCTACTGCCCATCTGTTGTCTCTCAGCAGCTTAAAGGGAAACACTCTCTTTATGAAAGGAAAGTGAAAGCAGTGATTTTCACAAGTGCAGAGAAAACGTTTTTTTAATTTTTTAATTTTATTTAATTTTATGAGAATAATGTGATCCTGAGGGGGGAATGTGCATAAACTGTGTCCTGATTTAAAGCAGTAACACTAAGAGTGTTTAATGCACACATTAGCTGTGCTTTCTTGTGGTTTTACTATTTTTTCCCCTGGTGGGTTTGGTTTTCTTCCCAGTTTAGATAAGCTACTTGCTTACACAATACATGTCTCTTTTGTGTACATTATCAGCCACCTATTCTAGATCAGAATAGTTCTAAAAGCATTATGCCTATGTTTCTGACAGACGGTTTAGCAGCTGTAGAGATTGTAGTGTAAAGATTGAATATCTGAACCGATTGAACTGGGAGGAAGTTCAATGCTAGGCCTCAACCCTTCTCTCTGTCGTGTGGACTGTTTTAAGTCTACATTTTTACATTGTAGTCATTTAGCGGACGCTCTTATCTAGAGCCACTTACAGTTAGTGAATTCATCTTAAGATAAATAGGTGGGACAACCACATATTACAGGCATAGTAAGTAGAAGGGGGGGATATGCTTAATGGAATGTCCTTGTAAGATGATTAAAAGATTTTCAAGTCCTTTTGAAAGTAATTTGACCAAGCTCGGGTGGCAGTTTTAACAATACCACTTGTGTATTCATAGTGAACTATGTTCATGTATTCATGACTGACCCTGAAATATTATTCCTACTTGCCTCCTAAAAGGACCCAATACAATGGGGACCAGATGGCGTCTTTCAGTGTGTGTGTGTGTGTGTGTGTGTGTGTGTGTGTGTGTGTGTGTGTGTGTGTGTGTGTGTGTGTGTGTGTGTGTGTGTGTGTGTGGCATTTGTTACGTGTGTGTACTTGGGCATGTGCGAATGTGTGTGTGTGCGCGTGGAACAGATGTGTGCGAATGTATGTGTGTATCTGAGTGACCCCCCGCCTGGGCCAGTAATAAAATACACAGCCATTGTGGGGCATTATGACAACGATTAGGGCTAATGAATACTGTTACCACATTGCTACACACGGTTCTGCTGTGTTCATCTGTGTGTTAAGGTGTTTCAGGGTTAATTACCTGCCTGAAAGCAGCTACGATCATGATCTGATGATCCTAACAGTCTGTTTACTATAATGTTGAATCACATCATTCATTTTAGCTTACATCTCTCTGGGAATCCCCATTGATTTCTTCCTGTGTAGGGAAACAAATGGTTGTGTTTTATTAATGCTTTACAAATACCAACCCAGTTGGTCATACAGTATACAGTAATTCAATGTTCCTGACTACAGAGTAGACGTGTTGGAGATCTTTGTGTCAGAGAAATGACTTGGTCAAATCCTTGACCATACCTGTATATTAACCATGTAGTTGTCTATCTCATCTGGTAACACTAGGCATGAAGCTGCTATTATACCTGTATATTAACCATGTAGTTGTCTATCTCATCTGGTAACACTAGACATGAAGCTGCTATTATACCTGTATATTAACAGTGTAGTTGTCTATCTCATCTGGTAACACTAGACATGAAGCTGCTATTATACCTGTATATTAACAGTGTAGTTGTCTATCTCATCTGGTAACACTAGACATGAAGCTGCTATTATACCTGTATATTAACCATGTAGTTGTCTATCTCATCTGGTAACACTAGACATGAAGCTGCTATTATACCTGTATATTAACAGTGTAGTTGTCTATCTCATCTGGTAACACTAGACATGAAGCTGCTATTATACCTGTATATTAACAGTGTAGTTGTCTATCTCATCTGGTAACACTAGACATGAAGCTGCTATTATACCTGTATATTAACCATGTAGTTGTCTATCTCATCTGGTAACACTAGACATGAAGCTGCTATTATACCTGTATATTAACTATGTAGTTGTCTATCCCATCTGGTAACACTAGACATGAAGCTGCTATTATACCTGTATATTAACCATGTAGTTGTCTATCTCATCTGGTAACACTAGACATGAAGCTGCTATTATACCTGTATATTAACCATGTAGTTGTCTATCTCATCTGGTAACACTAGACATGAAGCTGCTATTATACCTGTATATTAACCATGTAGTTGTCTATCTCATCTGGTAACACTAGACATGAAGCTGCTATTATACCTGTATATTAACTATGTAGTTGTCTATCTCATCTGGTAACACTAGACATGAAGCTGCTATTATACCTGTATATTAACCATGTAGTTGTCTATCTCATCTGGTAACACTAGACATGAAGCTGCTATTATACCTGTATATTAACTATGTAGTTGTCTATCTCATCTGGTAACACTAGACATGAAGCTGCTATTATACCTGTATATTAACCATGTAGTTGTCTATCTCATCTGGTAACACTAGACATGAAGCTGCTATTATACCTGTATATTAACCATGTAGTTGTCTATCTCATCTGGTAACACTAGACATGAAGCTGCTATTATACCTGTATATTAACCATGTAGTTGTCTATTTCATCTGGTAACACTAGACATGAAGCTGCTATTATACCTGTATATTAACCATGTAGTTGTCTATCTCATCTGGTAACACTAGACATGAAGCTGCTATTATACCTGTATATTAACAGTGTAGTTGTCTATCTCATCTGGTAACACTAGACATGAAGCTGCTATTATACCTGTATATTAACAGTGTAGTTGTCTATCTCATCTGGTAACACTAGACATGAAGCTGCTATTATACCTGTATATTAACCATGTAGTTGTCTATTTCATCTGGTAACACTAGACATGAAGCTGCTATTATACCTGTATATTAACCATGTAGTTGTCTATCTCATCTGGTAACACTAGACATGAAGCTGCTATTATACCTGTATATTAACCATGTAGTTGTCTATCTCATCTGGTAACACTAGACATGAAGCTGCTATTATACCTGTATATTAACCATGTAGTTGTCTATCTCATCTGGTAAAACTAGACATGAAGCTGCTATTATACCTGTATATTAACCATGTAGTTGTCTATCTCATCTGGTAACACTAGACATGAAGCTGCTATTATACCTGTATATTAACCATGTAGTTGTCTATCTCATCTGGTAACACTAGACATGAAGCTGCTATTATGTGTGGAAACTGCTATAGATCCAGTCTATGAATAAGAAGCAGCTCTTATTGTTTGCCCAGGAACTGGGGGCCTCATGGGGTACTGAACAACAAACACGTGACAAGAGAGGTTGTCTTCTGCAAAATGTCTCTAGAGTCAGGAAGTCAGTCAGAGGAATGGAGGGCTTTTCCACCGATTAACTACTAACCTACTAATCTCAACCAGGCGCAGTTAGTAGTTAGCAGTTAGCTGATAACAGTTAGCTGATAGCAGTTAGCAGTTAGTAGTTAGCAGTTAGCTGATAACAGTTAGCAGTTAGCTGATAACAGTTAACAGGTAGCTGATGACAGTTAGCAGTTAGTAGTTAGCAGTTAGCTGATAACAGTTAACAGGTAGCTGATAACAGTTAGCAGTTAGTAGTTAGCAGTTAGCTGATAACAGTTAGCAGTTAGCTGATAACAGTTAGCAGTTAGCTGATAACAGTTAGCTGATAGCAGTTAGCTGATAACAGTTAGCAGTTAGTCGTTTTTCCATTGTTGCTTATGTTTGCCTTCTTTCCTGTGTGCAGTACAGTACTGTATAAATTTGAGACAAGTTTAGTGTGTAGGACAGTATGTCTGTATGGTACATTATACCAACACTCAGCATCTTTTTAACATCAAAGATACCATGTACCAGGAGTAGCTAATTTTCATTCCTACTGGTCTTATTGTTAGTACCCATTCATGGTGTCATTGTCTATGTTGATCTCTGAGTTGGCACATAGTGTATATGTGCTGCTAGCTAGCTGATATCTCTGAAGTTGTCAGTGGTAGGCAGCGTGTTTAAAATGATAAAGACTGCATTGTCTCTCTCTCTCTCTCTCTCTCTCTCTCTCTCTCTCTCCCCACTACCTCCTGTGCGTTTTATTTTTTCTCTCCTGCGGCTCTAGAGAGCCTGTCTTGCAGACTGCCTGCCTGGTGTAGCTGCACTCTCACGTGAGAGAGAGAGGCCCCAAAAGGGGGCATTTACAACTGGGAAAAAGGCCAGAGACGAATATCTGGTTCTTATAGCCCCTGTACTCTATTCCTCCCCCACCATTGTTTGGTAGAGTCAGTTTTCCATTGATTCTGAAGATAAATGACCCACTAGCAGCACCCTGGAGAGAGCAGTTACTCCCCCAAAATGTGCCAAGATGGCCACCACTGTACCGTTGTAACAGTACTGTACAGTAGCCTACAGGATTTTACATTTCTATTTGACATTTTAGTCATTTAGCAGACGCTCTTATCCAGAGCGACTTACAGTAGTGAGTGCATAAGTTTTCCTCACTTCCTTAAAATCTACCTGTAACTTACTTAGTCCCATCAGATGGCCTGTTACATTATCAATGAGTCTGAACCCATTGAAGTCAGTTTATTTTTTATTTTTTTATTTTTTTTCCAGTCAATGATTAGCAGAGATTCCTTTGTTGTGCCATAATGTGTCCACAGTATCAACAGGTGCACTTGTAACAGATTTGACTTGCCAGGAATGATCTTGGCACCAAATCAATTATTCGACTGCATAAGAAAACACAGTAAAACTTTATTACTATAAGTAGATAATATATTTTGTTTGAATCAGCATGTTTGAATCAGTTTGTTTGAATCAGTGTGTATTATTCACAAGTTTGTTTGAATCCGTTTATTTGAATCAGGATGTTTTATTCACAAGTTTGTTAGAATCAGTGTGTTTGATTAACACGTTTATTTGATTCAGAGTGTTTGAATCAGTGTGTTTGATTAACAAGTTTATTTGATTCAGAGTGTTTGAATCAGTGTGTTCGATTAACAAGTTTATTTGATTCAGAGTGTTTGAATCAGTGTGTTTGATTCACAAGTTTGTTTAAATCTAACACACGTCCAAGAGGACACCACCTCTATACTCTGCTCATCCCCTGACTCCTGTGTTCAACTAAAACCTAGTAAAAAGTTTATTACCATCGTAGACTTAGAAGAAAACAGTGTTTAAAGTATTGTTTTTTTACAGGACATATTTTCCCTCCTCTACACATCAAATCCCCTGCCTCCTGTGTAACCTTTAGCTGAGCCAGCTGAACCAACACTCTAACACATATGGTTGAGGAGGGCTTTGAACCAGGAAGTCATCCACTACTTACTGCAGATATTTATAAACTAGAGCAGAGCCTCTTGATTGAACACCACATGTTTCTGCTCTGCCTCACCAGCCCCCCCCATTCACCCCCTCTCCCTGAGGGCCTACTGTATGGAGGGAGGGGGGGGGGGAGGTCGAGAGGCAGAGAGGGAGGAAGGGAAGGGACTCAGACGGGGGCTTAGGGTTTGTTCCCAGCCCTCTCCTTATCTCTCCGAGGGTGTCTCAGGGAGAGTTGGGATATGCAAAAATTCCATTTCCATTTCACACCTCACACTTGTACAGGTTACCCACTTGTACATGAAATGAAACAGGACAAATATAAGCACCCACTATTGGATACACTACAGTCAGCCCTGGGACACTCATAGTGTGAGAGAAACCTGAGAAAGATTTTGCACCAGAGCATTGGAATAAGTGCAGGGAAGGGTTTTCACATGTGTGTGTGTGTTTTGAGAGATATATACTGTGTGTAAAAGAGAAAGGCAAAGAGAGAGAGAGATAGACACCGACTGAGCGAGAGAAATAGAGAGATAGAGGGAGAACCTGATAGAGAGAGAGAGAGAACCTGATAGAGAGAAAGTGACAGAGAGAGAGAGAACCTGATAGAGAGAGAGATAACCTGATAGAGAGAGAGAGAGAGAACAATAGTAGAGAGAGAGAAAGTGACAGAGCGAGAGAGAGAGAGGGAACCTGATAGAGATAGAGAGAAAGTGACAGGGAGAGAGAGAGATAACCTGATAGAGAGAGAAAATGACAGTGAGAGAGAGAGAGAACCTGATAGAGATAGAGAGAAAGTGACAGAGAGAGAGAGAACCTGATTGAGAGAGAGAACGTGACAGAGAGAGAGAGGCAGACTGCAGTAGGATGAGTGCAGCTATTGGGAATTTAGTGTGAGAGGGGCTGTAGGGCCTCCCTCTCGTCCTCTCTGTGTGATTGGTTCAGTGTCAGGTACCAAAACCCAGTGAACTGTCTACTGCCTGGAGACATCAGGGCCTAGCAAATACAGTACATAGAGAGATGCTATTGGTCAGCAGATATTTAAATTGTATTTATTTAATTAACCTTTTATATAACTAGGCAAGTCAGTTAAGAACAAATTCTTATTTACAATGATGGCCTACCAAAAGGCAAAAGGCCTTCTGCGGGGACGGGGGCTGGGATAAAAAAAAAATCTATTTTTTAAAATAAAAATATAGGACAAAACACACATCACGACAAGAGAGACAACACAGCACTACATAAAGAGAGACCTAAGATGACAACATATCATGGTAGCAGCACAACATGGTAGCAGCACAACATGACAACAACATGGCAGCAGCACAACATGGCAACAGCACAGCATGGTAGCAACAGAACATGGTAGCAGCACAACATGGTAGCAGCACAGCATGGTAGTAGCACAACATGGTAGCAGCACAACATGGTAGCAGCACAACATGGTAGCAGCACAACATGGTAGTAGCACAACATGGTAGCAGCACAACATGGTAGTAGCACAACATGGTAGCAGCACAACATGGTAGCAACTTTATTGGGCAGTGCTCTATACTACAGTTTTCTTTTTGTATTGTGTGAACAGCCGCCAGTGCTGGACAGTGGACACTAAAGTATTGTATAGGATTTGTATCTTTATTCAGATATATAGGTTATTTATACAGGCTATTTATACAGGTTAGCATTAAAGGAAAAATCCACTCAAAAACTATATTTGAATCATTTTGTCATTTGTCCACTGTTGATACAGTACATGCCCAAAATGTTTTGCATGTCAGCGCTCAGGTTTTCAGGTTGTAGGTTTTTCAAGAAGCAACATGTCACTTGCCACACCATGATGATCCGGTTTTGAGGTGGCAAGTGAAAAATTGACTGCTGACAAGCAAAATATTTAGGGCCCAAAAAAATAAATATATAATTTAGAGCCTGCAAAAAATATCAGAATATATTTTTGGAGTGGATTTTTCCTTTCATCTTCTTTTGGAAGAGAAAGCTGTTTGCTTTTGTATCAGTGAACAGAGTGGACTTTTACTGAGAAAATAATGTTTATACAAGTTTAGAATGGCAAGGTTCTAGAATCTGGTTTTTATTTGTCTTAATTTAACCTTTATTTTACCAGGTTGTCCCATTGTGGTCAGAATACCTCAATTTCAAGGGAGATCTGTTCTGATTTATCTAGTAGTTCACGGCTATAATTACCATATTCCTGCTCTTTAACCATAATTGTGTAAACATTAGGTAGGCCTAATTTACGCTACTTTTCCCTGACTTGTTGATATTGAAATGCTACACCCATTGAGGTCAGTTCACTACTAGAATGTTTGAAACACACAGATCCTTCTGGTGATTGGCTTCTCTGTGTGTAGTCCTGACTCCTATTCCTACTGGTAATTGGCTTGTCTGTGTGTAGTCCTGATCCTACTGGTGATTGGCTTGTCTGTGTGTAGTTCTGACTCCTGATCCTACTGGTGATTGGCTTGTCTGTGTGTAGTCCTGACTCGTGATCCTACTGGTGATTGGCTTGTCTGTGTGTAGTCCTGACTCCTGATTCTACTGGTGATTGGTTTGTCTGTGTGTAGTCCTGTGTGTAGTCCAATTACCTTTGACTATTGGATGTTCTTATAGGCACTTAAGTATTGCCAGTGTAACAGTATAGCTTCCGTCCCTCTCCTCGCTCCTACCTGGGCTCGAACTAGGAACACATCGACAACAGCCACCCTCGAAGCAGCGTTACCCATCGCTCCACAAAATCCGTGGCCCTTGCAGAGCAAGGGGAACAACCACTCCATGTCTCAAAGCGAGTGACGTTTGAAATGCTATTAGAGCGCACCCCGCTAACTAGCTAGCCATTTCACATCGGTTACACCAGCCTAATCTCGGGAGTTGATAGGCTTGAAGTCATAAACAGCTCAATGCTTGAAGCATTGTGAAGAGCTGCTGGCAAAATGCACGAAAGTGCTGTTTGAATGAATGCTTACGAGCCTGCTGGTGCCTACCACCGCTCAGACTGCTCTAAATCATAGACTTAGTTATAGCATAATAACACACAGAAATATGAGCATTAGGTCATTAATATGGTCGAATCCGGAAACTAGCATCTCGAAAACAAGATGTTTATTCTTTCAGTGAAATACGGAACCGTTCCGTATTTTATCAAACGGGTGGCATCCATAAGTCTAAATATTCCTGTTACATTGTACAACCTTCAATGTTATGTCATAATTACGTAAAATTCTGCCAAATTAGTTCGCAAAGAGCCAGGCTGCCCAAACTGTTGCATATACCCTGACTCTACGTGCAATGAACGCAAGAGAAGTGACACAATTTCGCCAGGTTAATATTGCCTGCTAACCTGGATTTCTTTTAGCTAAATATACAGGTTAAAAAATATATACTTCTGTGTATTGATTTTAAGAACGGCATTGATGTTTATGGTTAGGTACACATTGGAGCAATGACATTCCTTTTTCACCACATTGATTATATGCAACGCAGGACAGGCTAGACAAACTAGTAATATCATCAACCATGTGTCGTTAACTAGTGATTATGATTGATTGATTGTTTTTTACAAGGTAAGTTTAATGCTAGCTAGCAACTTACCTTGGCTTACTGCATTTGCGTAACAGGCAGACTCCTCGCGGAGTGCAATGAGAGGCAGGTGGTTATAGCGTTGGACTAGTTAACTGTAAGGTTGCAAAATTGAATCCCCGAGCTGACAAGGTACAAATCTATCATTCTGCCCCTGAACGAGGCAGTTAACCCACCGTTCCTAGGCTGTCATTGAAAATAAGAATTTGTTCTTAATTGACTTGCCTCGTTAAATAAAGATTAAATAAAGGTGTATTGTTTTTTTTTATCAGCCAAATCCGTGTCCAAAAATACCGATTTCCGATTGTTATGAAAACTTGAAATCGGCCCTAATTCATCGGCCATTCCGATTAATCGGTCTACTCCTAATCCTTCTGGTGATTGACCTCTCTGTGTGTAGTCCTTATCCTTCTGGTGATTGACCTCTCTGTGTGTAGTCCTGATCCTACTGGTGATTGACCTCTCTGTGTGTAGTCCTGATCCTACTGGGGATTGACCTCTCTGTGTGTAGTCCTGATCCTATTGGGGATTGACCTCTCTGTGTGTAGTCCTGATCCTACTGGTGATTGACCTCTCTGTGTGTAGTCCTGATCCTTCTGGTGATTGACCTCTCTGTGTGTAGTCCTGATCCTATTGGGGATTGACCTCTCTGTGTAGTCCTAATCCTACTGGGGATTGACCTCTCTGTGTGTAGTCCTGATCCTATTGGGGATTGACCTCTCTGTGCGTAGTTCTGATCCTATTGGGGATTGACCTCTCTGTGTGTAGTCCTGATCCTATTGGGGATTGACCTCTCTGTGTGTAGTCCTGATCCTACTGGTGATTGACCTCTCTGTGTGTAGTCCTGATCCTTCTGGTGATTGACCTCTCTGTGTGTAGTCCTGATCCTTCTGGTGATTGACCTCTCTGTGTGCAGTCTTGAGGGGAGACTTTGCTGTACAGTTCCGAGAATTGAAAACCAGTATTGTAGTGATGTAAATAAGGCGTTTGCTGTAAAGTAGCCTCTGTCAAGTCCCCAACAACTGGAGATGTTCCAGTTTTCAAAAGAGCCTGTGACACAACTTCCTCTTTTGGACGTTAACAAGGAGACACTTCATCTTAACTCCTCCTCCACATTTACTGGATTGGTTGAACAGTACAGAAGAGAACCTCCCCAACATGTTTTCTTCCTGTCAAGACCAGTATGAAGGGGATCAAGTTTCAGGTGTTTCTTTTATGCCTGCTTTGTTAGGTTTAGCCACAAAGTGGATGTAAAATACATAGAAATATATTTTTAACCTTTATTTACCTAATAAGAACAAATTCTTATTTACAATGACGGCCTACACCGGCTAAACCTGGACAACGCTGGGCCAATTGTGCGCCACCCTATGGGACTCCCAATCACGGACGGTTGTGTCTGTGGTGACACCTCAAGCACTGAGATGCAGTGCCTTAGACCGCTGTGCCACTTGGGAGTCCAAGAAGTCAGATGATTGCTAATGAAATTGCAGAGAGTTTGTCCCATTAACCCAGTGTTTCCCAAACTAGGGGTCACGGGTCAACTGATTTGAAAATGGGGTCGCAAGAGAAACTGAAAAAAGGGAAAAGGTTTAGCCCACTAAATCAGGCTGAGGGGGAAAGATTTAGACCAGGCACTAAATCAGACTGAGGGGGAAAGATTTAGACCAGGCACTAAATCAGACTGAGGGGGAAAGATTTAGACCAGGCACTAAATCAGACTGAGGGGGAAAGATTTAGACCAGGCACTAAATCAGACTGAGGGGGAAAGATTTAGACCAGGCACTAAATCAGGCTGAGGGGTAAATTTACATCATCAATGATGATTTAATTTTCTACAAAGAAGATTATACCCAATTATTGTCTGATAATCTTCTGAACTTCCCAATACCTTTCTAATGCATTTAATTAACTTCAAACCATACTTCCTTCAGATTGAAATACTGTCAAAAGTACTGTCACACTGATTTGTAATAAATTGTCATAGCCCCAATTAAAGAAGTAAACATTGGCCTTTGATTACATAACCTTTTTTTTACATGGTGGGGTTGCAAAAATAAATTGATATCAAAATGGGGTCTTGGACCCAAAAAGTTTTGGAACCACTGCATTAAACTTTCTACAGAAATGTGTTTTGAAAGATTCACTTTTAAATGCGCTGAACTCTACATGTAGCTTCCTCTTTATCCCTGTGTGACTTACTTGGTAGAGCAAGGCACTTGCAATCTCAGAGTTGTGGGTTCAATTCCCGCTTGGGCCACCCATGCAAAAATTTGTATACACACACACACACACACACACACACACACACACACACACACACACACACACACACACACACACACACACACATATACAGTGGGGCAAAAAAGTATTTAGTCAGCCACCAATTGTGCAAGTTCTCCAACTTAAAAAGATCAGAGAGGCCTGTCATTTTCATCATATGTACACTTCAACTATGACAGACAAAATTAGAAAAAAAAATCCAGAAAATCAAATTGTGGGATTTTTAATGAATTTATTTGCAAATTATGGTGGAAAATAAGTATTTGGTCAATAACAAAATATTATCTCAATACTTTGTTATATACTCTTTGTTGGCAATGACAGAGGTCAAACGTTTTCTGATATATATATGCACTGTGGTGTTTCAGGCAGAGAAAAGTGACCTCTCCCTGTCCCCTGTCTCTGTGGTGTTTCAGGCAGAGAAAAAAGCCCAATTGGTGTCAGTGTTGAACTTAATGGAGGACCATGAGGAGATGGAGCCTGAGCCACAACAGAAAGAAGAGGTGTCAGTCATCACACCCCACCAGCAACAACAACAACAGCAGCCCACGGACCCAGCGTCCCCGACTGTGGCCACCACACCTGAACCTGTCCCCATGGCAGGAGGGGACAAGACATCCCCCAAGACTGCCGATACTGAGCCGGAGTACGAGGTAAACACACGGTGTAGCAATTACATATAATGTATACCATTTAGCAGACGGTCATCCACCAGACACTGACTGATAGTTCAGTGAGTACAGTGTTGTTTGTTAGTATGGGTATGTGATGATCCCTATAGTACAGGTGTGGTTTTGGCATTGGGGAGCTGGTGTAAGGAAGCTGAGGGGGTTCTCCTTTTATGTATTTATATAACCTTTATTTAACTAGGCAAGTCAGTTAAGAACAAATTCTTATTTACAATGTCGACCTACCCCAATCACGGACGGTTGTGATACAGCCTGGAATTGAACCAGGGTCATTGAGATGCAGTGCCTTAGACCGCTGCGCCAGTCTGGAACCCCTGGTGGTGTTATTGTTGTTGAACGTTGTTGTTGTCGTCCTGTAGGACGGGCGGGATTTCGGCATTGGGGAGCTGGTGTGGGGGAAGCTGAGGGGGTTCTCCTGGTGGCCTGGTCGTATTGTCTCCTGGTGGATGACCGGACGCAGCCGAGCTGCCGAGGGGACACGATGGGTCATGTGGTTCGGTGACGGAAAATTCTCAGTGGTGAGTAAAAAACTGTAAAACAGGGAAACAGGGTTGTGTTCGGTAGGCACCAAACAGATGAAAACAGAGTGGAACTGGAAGGGACTACCTGGATTAATTTGCCCAATAAAAAACTGTCATTTTCAGTTTCCGTTTTAAACGTTTTGCTACAGTATATCCTACTGAACACCACCCGTTATAAACACCATTTCTGTTCCACTAATTAAAAAATACATGTAAAAGATCAATGACAATGTTGTGTTGTACAGGTGTGTGTAGAGAAACTGTTGCCTTTCGGTTCCTTCTCCAACGCCTTCCATCAGCCCACCTTCATCAAGCAGCCCATGTATAAGAAAGCCATCTACGAGGTGCTACAGGTCAGTACGGGGTTGGCTTTCATTGTTTCATTCACAATATTCAAATCAAATCAAATTTTATTTGTCACATACACATGGTTAGCAGATGTTAATGCGAGTGTAGCGAAATGCTTGTGCTTCTAGTTCCGACAATGCAGTAATAACCAACAAGTAATCTAACTAACAATTCCTAAACTACTGTCTTATACACAGTGTAAGGGGATAAAGAATATGTACATAAGGATATATGAATGAGTGATGGTACAGAGCAGCATAGGCAAGATACAGTAGATGGTATCGAGTACAGTATATACATATGAGATGAGTATGTAAACAAAGTGGCATAGTTAAAGTGGCTAGTGATACATGTATTACATAAGGATGCAGTCGATGATATAGAGTACAGTATATACGTATGCATATGAGATGAATAATGTAGGGTAAGTAACATTATATAAGGTAGCATTGTTTAAAGTGGCTAGTGATATATTTACATCATTTCCCATCAATTCCCATTATTAAAGTGTCTGGAGTTGAGTCAGTGTCAGTGTGTTGGCAGCAGCCACTCAATGTTAGTGGTTGCTGTTTAACAGTCTGATGGCCTTGAGATAGAAGCTGTTTTTCAGTCTCTCGGTCCCAGCTTTGATGCACCTGTACTGACCTCGCCTTCTGGATGATAGCGGGGTGAACAGGCAGTGGCTCGGGTGGTTGATGTCCTTGATGATCTTTATGGCCTTTCTGTGACATCGGGTGGTGTAGGTGTCCTGGATGGCAGGTAGTTTGCCCCCGGTGATGCGTTGTGCAGACCTCACTACCCTCTGGAGAGCCTTACGGTTGTGGGCGGAGCAGTTGCCGTACCAGGCGGTGATACAGCCCGCCAGGATGCTCTCGATTGTGCATCTGTAGAAGTTTGTGAGTGCTTTTGGTGACAAGCCAAATTTCTTCAGCCTCCTGAGGTTGAAGAGGCGCTGCTGCGCCTTTTCACGATGCTGTCTGTGTGAGTGGACCAATTCAGTTTGTCTGTGATGTGTATGCCGAGGAACATAAAACTTGCTACTCTCTCCACTACTGTTCCATCGATGTGGATAGGGGGGTGTTCCCTCTGCTGTTTCCTGAAGTCCACAATCATCTCCTTAGTTTTGTTGACGTTGAGTGTGAGGTTATTTTCCTGACACCACACTCCGAGGGCCCTCACCTCCTCCCTGTAGGCCGTATTCAGTCGTTTCCCATCACAGTCTTCGCAGCGGGTTAAACTGTTTGAAATTACGTCATTATTACCAGTTCACAACTAGACCTGGATTATAATCTGGTTGTAATGGATTATAATCTGGTTGTAATGGATTATAGTCTGGTTGTAATGGATTATAATCTGGTTGTAATGGATTATAATTTGGTTTGTAATGGATTATAATCTGGTTTGTAATGGATTATAATCTGGTTGTAATGGGTTATAATCTGTTTGCAATGGATTATAATCTGGTTGTAATGGATTATAGTCTGGTTGTAATGGATTATAATCTGGTTGTAATGGATTATAATCTGGTTTGTAATGGATTATAATCTGGTTGGAATGGATTATAATCTGGTTTGTAATGGATTATATTCTGGTTTGTAATGGATTATAATCTGGTTGTAATGGATTATAATCTGGTTTGTAATGGATTATAATCTGGTTGTAATGGATTATAATCTGGTTGTAATGGATTATAATCTGGTTTGTAATTGATTATAATCTGGTTTGTAATGGATTATAATCTGGTTGTAATGGATTATAATCTGGTTTGTAATGGATTATAATCTGGTTGTAATGGATTATAATCTGGTTTGTAATGGATTATAATCTGGTTGTAATGGATTATAATCTGGTTGTAATGGATTATAATCTGGTTTGTAATGGATTATAATCTGGTTTGTAATGGATTATAATCTGGTAGTAATGGATTATAATCTGGTTTGTAATGGATTATAATCTGGTTGTAATGGATTATAATCTGGTTTGTAATGGATTATAATCTGGTTGTAATGGATTATAATCTGGTTGTAATGGATTATAATTTCATTGTAATGGTTGTAGTTTGATTGTGATGATGTCATGTCTACCAGCTTTGTGCGCTGGGAGGGATAGCTCAAAGATACAGCACACCTCAAAACCATAGACCATAGGTAAGCAACTCGATTCAGCCGCGGGGTCCGATTTTTGTCTGAGAGGAATTTTCGGGGGGCCGGAACATACATATAATTTTGAACACTCCAAATTTACCACATCTAAGGTCAAAAAGAGATGAGTTCTTTAGTCATTTTGGAAGTTTTTCTTGGTAAGCCATTCCCCTGCCATAGACTGTTGAAAGAGGCATCAAACCCTCTAGAATGGTGATGCCAATGTGCCATTGAGCAAGGCCCTAAACTCTAATTGGCTCCAGGTCCGGTGATGATAATTGCTGACCCTGGCTGTGATCCACTCTCCGAGGGAGTCGCAGGGGGAGTTGGGATGTGTAAAAAACACATTTCTAATTCACACCTGCGTATAATGCTCACTTGTATATGTGTGAAGTAAGACAAATAAGCACTCACCAAATTATCATTATTATTATTATAGAATGGCTCCAAGAAGGCGTACTCTGTAGTAATGACAGAGGCTTATAATACTTACTGTAAATCTCTGGATAAGAGCGTCTGCTAAATGACTCATTACTGTAAATCTCTCTGGATAAGAGCGTCTGCTAAATGACTCATTACTGTAAATCTCTCTGGATAAGAGCGTCTGCTAAATGACTCAATACTGTAAATCTCTCTGGATAAGAGTGTCTGCTAAATGACTCAATACTGTAAATCTCTCTGGATAAGAGCGTCTGCTAAATGACTCATTACTGTAAATCTCTCTGGATAAGAGCGTCTGCTAAATGACTCATTACTGTAAATCTCTCTGGATAAGAGCGTCTGCTAAATTACTCATTACTGTAAATCTCTCTGGATAAGAGCGTCTGCTAAATGACTCATTACTGTAAATCTCTCTGGATAAGAGCATCTGCTAAATGACTCATTACTGTAAATCTCTCTGGATAAGAGCGTCTGCTAAATGACTCAATACTGTAAATCTCTCTGGATAAGAGCGTCTGCTAAATGACTCATTACTGTAAATCTCTCTGGATAAGAGCGTCTGCTAAATGACTCATTACTGTAAATCTCTCTGGATAAGAGCGTCTGCTAAATGACTCATTACTGTAAATCTCTCTGGATAAGAGCGTCTGCTAAATGACTCAATACTGTAAATCTCTCTGGATAAGAGTGTCTGCTAAATGACTCATTACTGTAAATCTCTGGATAAGAGCGTCTGCTAAATGACTCATTACTGTAAATCTCTCTGGATAAGAGCGTCTGCTAAATGACTCAATACTGTAAATCTCTCTGGATAAGAGCGTCTGCTAAATGACTTATTACTGTAAATCTCTCTGGATAAGAGCGTCTGCTAAATGACTCATTACTGTACATCTCTCTGGATAAGAGCGTCTGCTAAATGACTTATTACTGTAAATCTCTCTGGATAAGAGCGTCTGCTAAATGACTCATTACTGTAAATCTCTGGATAAGAGCGTCTGCTAAATGACTCATTACTGTAAATCTCTCTGGATAAGAGCGTCTGCTAAATGACTTATTACTGTCAATCTCTCTGGATAAGAGCGTCTGCTAAATGACTCATTACTGTAAATCTCTGGATAAGAGCGTCTGCTAAATGACTCATTACTGTAAATCTCTGGATAAGAGCGTCTGCTAAATGACTCATTACTGTCAATCTTCCCTGACCAAGACCCTTCTCCCCCGATTGCTCAGTTTTGCTGGGCGGCCTGCTCTTGAGTGAGTCTTGGTGGTTCAAAACTTCTTCTTTTTAAGAATGATGGAGGCCATTGTGTTCTTGGGGACCTTCAATGCTGCAGACATGTTTTGGTACTCTTCCCCGGGTCTGTGCCTCGACACAATCCTTTCTCGGAGCTCCATGGACAATTACTTCAACCTCATGGCTTGGTTTTTGCTTTCGCAGACATGCACTGTCAACTGTGGAACCTTATATAGACAAGTGTGTGCCTTTCCAAATCATGTCCAATCAATTGAATTTACCACAGAGAACTCCAATCAAGTTGTAGAAACATCTCAAGGATGACCAATGGAAACAGGATGCACCTGAGCTCAATTTTGAGTGTCAAAGCAAAGGCATTTCTGTTTTTTATATTTAATAATAATAATAATAATATGTATAAACTTTGAAAAACCTCTTTTGTCTTTGTCATTGTGGGGGTTTTGTGTGTAGATTGATGAGGGAAATGTTTTATTTAATCCATTTTAGAATAAAGCTGTAACGTAACAAAATGTGGAAAAGGGAAGGGGTCTGAATACTTTGCGAATGCCCTGTACATACAGTGGGCTATGAAATGATTTACACCCTTGATAAAGACATGCATAAATTACTGTATAAAATAAACAATTTAGATACTGAGCTATATTGTATGCTCCCAGAAATTGTGGAATTATAGTATTCTATACTAATACAATTGCTCAGAGAAAGCGATTTTGTGCAGGCAAAACCTTCATTTTTTCTCAAAAAGATGGGAGTAAAATGTATTGACACCCCGTTTTCAATACCTTTCAATACCTCACCTTGTGAGGATAATGGCACCGAGCCTTTTCTAAAATGCTTTATTAGTTGGAGAACACATTGGGAGGGATCTTAGACCATTCCTCCATACAGAATCTTTACAGACCCTTGATATCCTTTGTCTGCTCTTATGGACTTCCTCCTCCATTCAAACCACACATTCTCAACGTTTCAAATGTCCTGGTACTGAGTAAAGTTCATGATGCCGTTGACCTTAACAAGGATCGGTTTAAACAAAAAAGGAAACAAAAAATCAAAGATCCACCACCATATTTTAAAGTAGGTATTGGGTTATTTTCTACGGATCCGTTGTCATTTAGACACCAAACCCACCATATTTTAGAGTAGGTATTGGGTTATTTTCTACGGATCCGTTGTCATTTAGACACCAAACCCACCATATTTTAGAGTAGGTATTGGGTTATTTTCTACGGATCCGTTGTCATTTAGACACCAAACACACCACTGTTTTAGAGTAGGTATTGGGTTATTTTCTACAGATCCGTTGTCATTTAGACACCAAACCCACCACTGTTTTAGAGTAGGTATTGGGTTATTTTCTACAGATCTGTTGTCATTTAGACACCAAACCCACCATATTTTAGAGTAGGTATTGGGTTATTTTCTACGGATCCGTTGTCATTTAGACACCAAACCCACCATATTTTAGAGTAGGTATTGGGTTATTTTCTACAGATCCGTTGTCATTTAGACACCAAACCCACCACTGTTTTAGAGTAGGTATTGGGTTATTTTCTACAGATCCGTTGTCATTTAGACACCAAACCCACCACTGTTTTAGAGTAGGTATTGGGTTATTTTCTACAGATCCGTTGTCATTTAGACACCAAACCCACCATATTTTAAAGTAGATATTGGGTTATTTTCTACAGATCCGTTGTCATTTAGACACCAAACCCACCACTGGTGGGCGTGGCCAAAGAGCTCTATTTTCATATTATCTGACCAAAGCACCACTTCCAATCCAAGTGTCAATAACTTTTAACTCCAGGCATTTACATTGGTTGAATGACATGAAAATAGAGCTGTTTTACTTCTTAAGCAACACAAAGCAATTGTATTAGTATAACATTTGTGTAAAATAATATCATTTGCATACAATATAGCTCAGTATTTTAATTATTTATTTTACACAGTCATTTTTGCTCATCTTTATCAAGGGTGTCAATCATTTCGGACCCCACTGTACGTACACACACACACACACACACACACACACACACACACACACACACACACACACACACACACACACACACACACACACACACACACACACACACACACACACACACACACACACACACACACACACACACACACACGTGATGAATTGATGATAACAATGACAGGTCATTTCTCTTGCAGGTGGCTAGCACCCGTGCAGGCAAAACCTTCCTTGCCTGTCCAGAGAGCGATGAGAACGACACCTCCAAGTCAGTGGATCTACACAACAACCAGATGATAGATTGGGCTGTGACAGGCTTCCAACCCACCGGGCCCAAGGGCCTAGAGCCACCAGAAGGTAAGTTAACGTTTCATGTTTATTTTACAATGATTTGTAATGAATATATTGGAAATCACCTGAGCTTAGAGCCACCTGAAGGCAAGAGGAGCTCACATCATGTTACAACCCTTCTAATAAGACGTGAAGGCTCATACCTACAATACCATTGAAGTGTCCACGTTACAGTGGCCAAGTGAAATGTGTCCTCTGCTCCCTTCTCAACTCCCACCGAGACAGCACACATCACACACAGTTGAGAGAAGTACAGGGCTAGACTGCAGCTGGAGAGCATGTTGTGGGGATAAGGGCCTTGCTCAAGGGCCCAACGGTAGGGGAATGTCTTTAGGATGTGATCCCAGCAGCCCTCCAGTTGCCAGATCAATTCCCCCCTTTTTTCCAGCGCCTGGCCCGGGATTCAGACTGGCCACCTTGCGGCTACAGGTCCAACTCCTTAGCCGCTGGGCTACCTACCGCCCCTACCTACCTACACGCTTATAAACAAGTAATAATCCAATATACCGGCAGGCTTTAAGTAAAGTGTTACCGAAATGAGCGCCACAAAGAAAGCGGAAGCTCAATTTCTACACCATATGCTAGATGTATTACACAACAGCTAACATGGCACATAATGGGGAAATAACGAATCTGACTTGGGTTGTCCTTTGGAAGTACTCTGTTTTCCTCTGCTTATCAGAGGTGTTTATTGTCTTACTCATATGCCCCGCCCACCAGAGGAGCGTAACCCATATAAGGAGGTGTACCCTGACGTCTGGGTGGAGCCAGAGGCTGCAGCCTACACGCCCCCTCCAGCTAAAAAGCCTCGCAAAAGCACAGCAGCCGAGAAACCCAAGGTCAAGGAGATGATTGATGAGGGGACGAGAGGTAAGGCGGCTCCTTTAAGTGGCTTAAATAGGGGTTGTGACCCCTATATACTTCCTCCTCAGGGAGGATCTCAGGGCTGTGTGCGTGTGCGTGTGCGTGTGTGTGTGTGTGTGTGGTGACAGGTTAGCAGGTGCTTGTACTAGAAGTCAAAGGGTTAACACATCAAATCTGTTAATGAGTGCAGGTGTTGTATGTTATGTAGCTGGTAAATGTTATGTAGCTCTTATCTAGCTTTTATGTAGTTGTTATAAATGTACTCAGCTTAACTCTCGTTATAATACACTTTATATTGTAGATAGATCTATTTAATATACAGTGTCTTGTGAAAGTATTCGGCCACCTTGAACTTTGCGACCTTTTGCCACATTTCAGGCTTCAAACATAAAGATATAAAACTGTATTTTTTTGTGAAAAATCAACAACAAGTGGGACACAATCATGAAGTGGAACGACATTTATTGGATATTTCAAACTTTTTTAACAAATCAAAAACTGAAAAATTGGGCGTGCAAAATTATTCAGCCCCCTTAAGTTAATACTCTGTAGCGCCACCTTTTGCTGCGATTACAGCTGTAAGTCGCTTGGGGTATGTCTCTATCAGTTTTGCACATCGAGAGACTGAATTTTTTTCCCATTCCTCCTTGCAAAACAGCTCGAGCTCAGTGAGGTTGGATGGAGAGCATTTGTGAACAGCAGTTTTCAGTTCTTTCCACAGATTCTCGATTGGATTCAGGTCTGGACTTTGACTTGGCCATTCTAACACCTGGATATGTTTATTTTTGAACCATTCCATTGTAGATTTTGCTTTATGTTTTGGATCATTGTCTTGTTGGAAGACAAATCTCCGTCCCAGTCTCAGGTCTTTTGCAGACTCCATCAGGTTTTCTTCCAGAATGGTCCTGTATTTGGCTCCAGCCATCTTCCCATCAATTTTAACCATCTTCCCTGTCCCTGCTGAAGAAAAGCAGGCCCAAACCATGATGCTGCCACCACCATGTTTGACAGTGGGGATGGTATGGTCAGGGTGATGAGCTGTGTTGCTTTTACGCCAAACATAATGTTTTGCATTGTTGCCAAAAAGTTCAATTTTGGTTTCATCTGATCAGAGCACCTTCTTCCACATGTTTGATGTGTCTCCCAGGTGGCTTGTGGCAAACTTTAAACAACACTTTTTATGGATATCTTTAAGAAATGGCTTTCTTCTTGCCACTCTTCCATAAAGGCCAGATTTGTGCAATATACAACTGATTGTTGTCCTATGGACAGAGTCTCCCACCTCAGCTGTAGATCTCTGCAGTTCATCCAGAGTGTTCATGGGCCTCTTGGCTGCATCTCTGATCAGTCTTCTCCTTGTATGAGCTGAAAGTTTAGAGGGACGGCCAGGTCTTGGTAGATTTGCAGTGGTCTGATACTCCTTCCATTTCAATATTATCGCTTGCACAGTGCTCCTTGGGATGTTTAAAACTTGGGAAATCTTTTTGTATCCAAATCCGGCTTTAAACTTCTTCATCTTCACAACAGTATTTCGGACCTGCCTGGTGTGTTCCTTGTTCTTCATGATGCTCTCTGCGCTTTTAACGGACCTCTGAGACTATCACAGTGCAGGTGCATTTATACGGAGACTTGATTACACACAGGTGGATTGTATTTATCATCATTAGTCATTTAGGTCAAAATTGGATCATTCAGAGATCCTCACTGAACTTCTGGAGAGAGTTTGCTGCACTGAAAGTAAAGGGGCTGAATAATTTTGCAAGCCCAATTTTTCAGTTTTTGATTTGTTAAAAAAGTTAGAAATATCCAATAAATGTCGTTCCACTTCATGATTGTGTCCCACTTGTTGTTGATTCTTCACAAAAAAAATACAGTTTCATATCTTTATGTTTGAAGCCTGAAATGTGGCAAAAGGTCGCAAAGTTCAAGGAGGGCGAATACTTTCGCAAGGCACTGTACGTGAAGCAAATGGAGGGGGAGGAGGAAGTATGTCTGCAGATTTATTTTAATTTTTTACATATCTTGAAGATGTCGTCTGTGAAGATGTATCTGCCTGCAGATGTAAACAACAGTAAACATGTCGTCCCCCACCAATGATACAACAAACATGCATATCATATCCTGATCTGAAACTGTCTGTTTCCAGAGAGACTTGTGTATGAAGTGAGACAGAAGTGCAGAAGCATAGAGGGTAAGTGTTCTGTCTCTGTGTTCAGACAGCCAGGGTCGTGTTCAGACAGCCAGGGTCGTGTTCAGACAGCCAGGGTCGTGTTCAGACAGCCAGGGTCGTGTTCAGACAGCCAGGGTCGTGTACAGACAGCCAGGGTCGTGTTCAGACAGCCAGGGTCGTGTTCAGATAGCCAGGGTCGTGTTCAGACAGTCAGGGTCGTGTTCAGACAGCCAGGGTCGTGTTCAGACAGCCAGAGTCGTGTACAGACAGCCAGGGTCGTGTACAGACAGCCAGGGTCGTGTTCAGACAGCCAGGGTCATGTTCAGACAGCCAGGGTCGTGTTCAGACAGCCAGGCTCATGTTCAGACAGCCAGGCTCGTGTTCAGACAGCCAGGGTCGTGTTCAGACAGCCAGGGTCGTGTTCAGACAGCCAGGGTCGTGTTCAGACAGTCAGGGTCGTGTTCAGACAGCCAGGGTCGTGTTCAGACAGCCAGAGTCGTGTACAGACAGCCAGGGTCATGTTCAGACAGCCAGGGTCGTGTTCAGACAGCCAGGGTCGTGTTCAGACAGCCAGGGTCATGTTCAGGTAGCCAGGCTCGTGTTCAGTGAGCATCAAACGGAACGAAGTGACTATTTTATATCCTCAAAGCATATTGGCTTTCCTTATGAAATGTACATTCTTCTCACATCTGTTCAATTATTCCTTTTGAATCCAAGGCTGGGTGCATGGCAGTGGGATTTTCAGACCTCCAGTTGGTCTTGTGGGCACTGAACTTTCTTGACATTGGATTGTGCAGTCAGGTGGAACAGAGTAAATAGGCATTTTAACATCATAGATTTAGCTGGTGGTAACTTGTGGAATAGACACTGGCTGGTTTTAACCAATCAGCATTCAGGATTAGACCCACCCGTTGTATAAATGTTCATAAAGGACTCTGTTTACGCACCTTTTTCTTTTGTAAGTAGTTGCTAGGCGCCTATTATGTTAAAGCACCGTCTCTCCATCAGAGATTAGTTACCCACTTATTGATTTACATCTCTGAGCGATCAGGGTTTACCCACTTGTTGGTTTTACCACTACGTCTCTGGCTTGCACCGATTACATTCTGTCTTTCTCCGCAGACATCTGCATCTCCTGTGGAAGTTTGAATGTTTCCCGTGAACACCCTCTGTTTGCTGGAGGAATGTGCCAGAGCTGTAAGGTAAGGAGGGAAGAAGAGGCCATCGAGGCCATGAAGTCAGGACTAGCTGTTGGAATCAGGACTAGTTGTAGGAGTCAGGACTAGTTGTAGGAGTCAGGACTAGTTGTAGGAGTCAGGACAAGTTGTAGGAGTCAGGACTAGTTGTAGGAATCAGGACTAGTTGTAGGAGTCAGGACTAGTTGTAGGAGTTAGGACTAGCTGTAGGAGTCAGGACTAGTTGTAGGAGTCAGGACTAGCTGTAGGAGTGAGGACTAGCTGTAGGAGTCAGGACTAGCTGTAGCAGTCAGGACTAGTTGTAGGAGTCAGGACTAGCTGTAGGAGTCAGGACTAGCTGTAGGAGTCAGGACTAGCTGTAGGAGTCAGGACTAGCTGTAGGAGTCAGGACTAGTTGTAGGAGTCAGAACTAGTTGTAGGAGTCAGAACTAGCTGTAGGAGTCAGGACAAGTTGTAGGAGTCAGGACTATTTGTAGGAGTCAGGACTAGTTGTAGGAGTCAGAACTAGTTGTAGGAGTCAGGACTAGCTGTAGGAGTCGGGACTAGTTGTAGGAGTCAGGACTAGCTGTAGGAGTCAGGACAAGTTGTAGGAGTCAGGACTAGTTGTAGGAGTCAGGACTAGTTGTAGGAGTCAGAACTAGTTGTAGGAGTCAGGACTAGCTGTAGGAGTCGGGACTAGTTGTAGGAGTCAGGACTAGCTGTAGGAGTCAGGATCAGTTATAGAACTCAGAACTAGCTGGTGGAGTCATGACTAGCTGTAGGAGTCAGGACCAGTTATAGAACTCAGGATTAGCTGTAGGAGTCATGACTAGCTGTAGGATTCAGGACTAGCTGTATGAGTCAGGGCCAGTTGTAGGAGTCAGGATTAGCTGTAGGAGTCAGGACCAGTTATAGAACTCAGGACTAGCTGGTGGCATCATGACTAGCTGTAGGAGTCAGGATTAGCTGTAGGAGTCATGACTAGCTGTAGGAGTCCGGACCAGTTATAGAACTCAGGACTAGCTGTTGGAGTCATGACTAGCTGTTGGAGTCAGGATTAGCTGTAGGAGTCATGACTAGCTGTAGGAGTCAGGGCCAGTTGTAGGAGTCAGGATTAGCTGTAGGAGTCAGGACCAGTTGTAGGAGTCAGGACCAGTTGTAGGCGTCAATGCTAGCTGTAGGGGTCAGTGCTACCTTTAGGGGTCAGGACTAGCTGTAGGGGTCAGTGCTACCTTTAGGGGTCAGGACTAGCTGTAGGGGTCAGTGCTACCTTTAGGGGTCAGGACTAGCTGTAGGGGTCAGTGCTACCTTTAGGGGTCAGGACTAGCTGTAGGGGTCAAGACTAGCTGTAGGGGTCAGGACTAGCTGTAGGGGTCAGTGCTACCTTTAGGGGTCAGGACTAGCTGTAGGGGTCAGTGCTACCTTTAGGGGTCAGGACTAGCTGTAGGGGTCAAGACTGGCTGTAGGGGTCAGGACTAGCTGTAGGGGTCAGTGCTACCTTTAGGGGTCAGGACTAGCTGTAGGGGTCAGTGCTACCTTTAGGGGTCAGGACTAGCTGTAGGGGTCAGTGCTACCTTTAGGGGTCAGGACTAGCTGTAGGGGTCAGTGCTACCTTTAGGGGTCAGGACTAGCTGTAGGGGTCAGTGCTACCTTTAGGGGTCAGGACTAGCTGTAGGGGTCAAGACTAGCTGTAGGGGTCAGGACTAGCTGTAGGGGTCAGTGCTATCTTTAGGGGTCAGGACTAGCTGTAGGGGTCAGTGCTACCTTTAGGGGTCAGGACTAGCTGTAGGGGTCAGTGCTATCTTTAGGGGTCAGGACTAGCTGTAGGGGTCAGTGCTACCTTTAGGGGTCAGGACTAGCTGTAGGGGTCAGTGCTACCTTTAGGGGTCAGGACTAGCTGTAGGGGTCAAGACTAGCTGTAGGGGTCAGGACTAGCTGTAGGGGTCAGTGCTATCTTTAGGGGTCAGGACTAGCTGTAGGGGTCAAGACTAGCTGTAGGGGTCAGGACTAGCTGTAGGGGTCAGTGCTACCTTTAGGGGTCAGGACTAGCTGTAGGGGTCAGTGCTACCTTTAGGGGTCAGGACTAGCTGTAGGGGTCAGTGCTACCTTTAGGGGTCAGGACTAGCTGTAGGGGTCAGTGCTACCTTTAGGGGTCAGGACTAGCTGTAGGGGTCAGTGCTACCTTTAGGGGTCAGGACTAGCTGTAGGGGTCAGTGCTACCTTTAGGGGTCAGGACTAGCTGTAGGGGTCAGTGCTACCTTTAGGGGTCAGGACTAGCTGTAGGGGTCAGTGCTACCTTTAGGGGTCAGGACTAGCTGTAGGGGTCAGTGCTACCTTTAGGGGTCAGGACTAGCTATAGGGGTCAGTGCTACCTTTAGGGGTCAGGACTAGCTGTAGGGGTCAGTGCTACCTTTAGGGGTCAGGACTAGCTGTAGGGGTCAGTGCTACCTTTAGGGGTCAGGACTAGCTGTAGGGGTCAGGACTAGCTGTAGGGGTCAAGACTGGCTGTAGGGGTCAGGACTAGCTGTAGGGGTCAAGACTGGCTGTAGGGGTCAGGACTAGCTGTAGGGGTCAGTGCTACCTTTAGGGGTCAGGACTAGCTGTAGGGGTCAGTGCTATCTTTAGGGGTCAGGACTAGCTGTAGGGGTCAGTGCTACCTTTAGGGGTCAGGACTAGCTGTAGGGGTCAGTGCTACCTTTAGGGGTCAGGACTAGCTGTAGGGGTCAGTGCTACCTTTAGGGGTCAGGACTAGCTGTAGGGGTCAGTGCTATCTTTAGGGGTCAGGACTAGCTGTAGGGGTCAGTGCTACCTTTAGGGGTCAGGACTAGCTGTAGGGGTCAGTGCTACCTTTAGGGGTCAGGACTAGCTGTAGGGGTCAAGACTAGCTGTAGGGGTCAGGACTAGCTGTAGGGGTCAGTGCTATCTTTAGGGGTCAGGACTAGCTGTAGGGGTCAGTGCTACCTTTAGGGGTCAGGACTAGCTGTAGGGGTCAGTGCTACCTTTAGGGGTCAGGACTAGCTGTAGGGGTCAGTGCTACCTTTAGGGGTCAGGACTAGCTGTAGGGGTCAAGACTAGCTGTAGGGGTCAGGACTAGCTGTAGGGGTCAGTGCTATCTTTAGGGGTCAGGACTAGCTGTAGGGGTCAGTGCTACCTTTAGGGGTCAGGACTAGCTGTAGGGGTCAGTGCTACCTTTAGGGGTCAGGACTAGCTGTAGGGGTCAGTGCTACCTTTAGGGGTCAGGACTAGCTGTAGGGGTCAAGACTAGCTGTAGGGGTCAGGACTAGCTGTAGGGGTCAGTGCTATCTTTAGGGGTCAGGACTAGCTGTAGGGGTCAAGACTAGCTGTAGGGGTCAGGACTAGCTGTAGGGGTCAGTGCTACCTTTAGGGGTCAGGACTAGCTATAGGGGTCAGTGCTACCTTTAGGGGTCAGGACTAGCTGTAGGGGTCAGTGCTACCTTTAGGGGTCAGGACTAGCTGTAGGGGTCAGTGCTACCTTTAGAGGTCAGGACTAGCTGTAGGGGTCAGTGCTACCTTTAGGGGTCAGGACTAGCTGTAGGGGTCAGTGCTACCTTTAGGGGTCAGGACTAGCTGTAGGGGTCAGTGCTATCTTTAGGGGTCAGGACTAGCTGTAGGGGTCAGTGCTACCTTTAGGGGTCAGGACTAGCTGTAGGGGTCAAGACTGGCTGTAGGGGTCAGGACTAGCTGTAGGGGTCAGTGCTACCTTTAGGGGTCAGGACTAGCTGTAGGAGGGCTCTATGTATCATGTGTCTGCAGCAGGAGTGCTGACTTCAATAAATCAATCACATTCATTTATAAAGCCTTTTCTTTTACATCAGCCGATGTCACAAAGTTTCCCTACAGAAACCCAGCGGAAAAAACCCAAACAGCAAACAATACAGATGTAGAAGCACGGTAGCTAGTAAAACTCGCTAGTAAGGCCAGAACCTAGGAAGAAACCTAGAGAAGAACCAGGCTCTGAGGGGTGGCCAGTCCCCTTCTGGCTGTGCCGGGTGGAGATTGTAACAGAACATGTCCAAGATGTTCAAACATTCATAGATGACCAGCAGGGTCAAATAATAATAATCACAGTGGTTGTAGTGGGTGCAACAGGTCAGCATCTCAGGAATAAATGTCAGTTGGCATTTCATAGCTGAGCATTCAGAGTTCGAGACAGCAGTTGAGGTGGAAGGAGAGAGTCGAAAACAGCAGGTCCGGGACAAGGTAGCACGTCCGGTGAAGAGGTCAGCATTCCATAGCCACAGGCAGAACAGATGAAACTGTAGCAGCAGCACAACCAGGTGAACCCGAGTCATGGTTCCAGGGCTCAGGTCCTGACACCGGATAAGACAGGATAATTACACCAGATATAACAGACGGACCCTAGCCCCCTACACATAAACTATTGCAGCATAGATACTGGAGACTGAGACAGGAGGGGTCGGGAGACACTGTGGCCCCACCCGACAATACCCCCGAACAGGGCCAACCAGGCAGGATATGACTCCACCCACTTTGCCAAAGCACAGCCCCAACACCACTAAAAGGATATCCGTAAACCACCAACTTACTACTCTGAGACAAGGCTGAGTATAGGCCATGAGGGGGCGCCAACCCGGACAGGGAGATTATGTCAGTGACTCAACCCACTCAAGTGACGCACACATTTACATTACATTTAAGTCATTTAGCAGACGCTCTTATCCAGAGCGACTTACAAATTGGTGAATTCACCTTCTGACATCAGTGGAACAGCCACTTTACAATAGTGCATCTAAATCATTTAAGGGGGGGGGGGTGAGAAGGATTGCTTTATCCTATCCTAGGACCTCCTAGGGACGGCATGGAAGAGCACTAGTAAGCCAGTGACTCAGCCCCGTAAAGGGTCAGAGGCAGATAATCTCAGTGGAGAGAGGGGAACCGCTCCGGTGCCTTTCCGTTCACCTTCACACCCCTGGGCCAGAATACACTCAGTCATAGGACCTACTGAAGAGATGAATCTTCAATAAAGACTTAAATGTCGAGTCCGAGTCTGCGTCTCTCTCATTGATAGGCAGACCATTTTATAAGATGGAGCTCTATAGCAGAAAGTCCTGCCTCCAGCTGTTTGCATAAAATGCTAGGGACAATAAGGAGGCCTGCGTCTTGTGATCATAGGTATGTACAGCAGGACCAAATTGGAGAGGTAGGTGGTAGCATGCTCATGTAATGCTTTGTAGGTTAGCAATAAAAACTTGAAATCAGCACTAGCCTTAACAGGAAGCCAGTGTAGAGAGGCTAGCACTGGAGTAATATGATCACATTTTTTGGTTCTAGTCAAGATTCTAGCACTAACTGAAATGTATTCAGTGTATTATCCGGGTAGTTGGAAAGTAGAGCATTGCAGTAGTCTAATCTAGAAGTGACAAAAGCATGGATTAGCTTTTCTGCGTCATTTTTGGACAAAACCTTTCAGATTTTTGAAATGTTACGAAGATGGAAAAAGCTGTCCTTGAAATATTCTTGATATGGTCGTCAAAAGAGAGATCAGGGTCCAGAGTAACCCCGAGGCCCTTCAGTTTTATTTGAGACGACTGTACAACCATCAACATTAATTGTCAGTACTACAGAAGATTTCTTTGTTTCTTGGGACCTAGAACTAGCAACTCTGTTTTGTCTGAGTTTAAAAGTAAAACATTTGCCGCCATCAACTTCCTTATGTCTGAAACACAGGCTTCCAGGGAGGGCAATTTTGGGGCTTCACCGTGTTTCATCGAAATGTACAGATGTGTATCCGCATAGCAGTAAAAGTTAACATTATGTTTCCAAATGACAGCCTCCCTAGTGGCGCCGTGGTCTAAGGCACTGCATCTCAGTGCTAGCTGTGCCACCAGAGATCCTGGTTCGTGTCCAGGCTCTGTCGCAGCCGGCCGCAACCAGGAGACCCAGCGTCGTTTGGTTTCGGGGAGGGTTTGGCCGGCAACAATATTCTTGTCCCATCACGCACTAGCGACTCCAGTGGCGGGCCGGGCGCAATGCACGCTGACACGGTTGCCAGGTATACGGTGTTTCCTCCAACACGTGGGTGCGGCTGGATTCCGGGTTAAGCGGGTATTGTGTCAAGAAGCAGTGCGGCATGGTTGGGTTGTGTTTCGGAGGACGCACAGCTCTCAACTGACGCTTCTCCCGAGTCCGTACGGGAGTTGCAGCGATGGGACAAGACTAACTACCAATTGGCTACCACTAAATTGGGTAAAAAATAATAATAAAATATACAAAAAATAAAAATATTTTTTACGAATGACATCACCAAGAGGTGTATAGCAAAAACAATAGTGGTCCTAAAACAGAACCTTGAGGAACACCAAAACTTACAATTGATTTGTCAGAGGACAAACCATCCACAGAGACAAACTGATATCTTTCCGACAGATAATATCTAAACCAGGCCAGAACTTGTCCGTGTAGACCAATTATGGTTTACAATCTCTCCAAAAGCATGTGGTGATCGATGGTATCAAAAGCAGCACTAAGGTCTCGGAGCACGAGGACAGATGCAGAGCCTTGATCTGATGCCATCAAAAGGTAATTTACCACCTTCACGAGTGCAGTCTCAGTGTTATGATGGGGTCTAAAACCAGACTGAAGCATTTCAAATCAAATCAAATCAAATCAAATTTATTTGTCACATACACATGGTTAGCAGATGTTAATGCGAGTGTAGCGAAATGCTTGTGCTTCTAGTTCCGACAATGCAGTAATAACCAACAAGTAATCTAACTAACAATTCCTAAACTACTGTCTTATACACAGTGTAAGGGGATAAAGAATATGTACATAAGGATATATGAATGAGTGATGGTACAGAGCAGCATAGGCAAGATACAGTAGATGGTATCGAGTACAGTATATACATATGAGATGAGTATGTAAACAAAGTGGCATAGTTAAAGTGGCTAGTGATACATGTATTACATAAGGATGCAGTCGATGATATAGAGTACAGTATATACGTATGCATTGTTTAAAGTGGCTAGTGATATATTTACATAATTTCCCATCAATTCCCATTATTAAAGTGGCTGGAGTTGAGTCAGTGTCAGTGTGTTGGCAGCAGCCACTCAATGTTAGTGGTGGCTGTTTAACAGTCTGATGGCCTTGAGATAGAAGCTGTTTTTCAGTCTCTCGGTCCCAGCTTTGATGCACCTGTACTGACCTCGCCTTCTGGATGATAGCGGGGTGAACAGGCAGTGGCTCGGGTGGTTGATGTCCTTGATGATCTTTATGGCCTTCCTGTAACATCGGGTGGTGTAGGTGTCCTGGAGGGCAGGTAGTTTGCCCCCGGTGATGCGCTGTGCAGACCTCACTACCCTCTGGAGAGCCTTACGGTTGTGGGCGGAGCAGTTGCCGTACCAGGCGGTGATACAGCCCGCCAGGATGCTCTCGATTGTGCATCTGTAGAAGTTTGTGAGTGCTTTTGGTGACAAGCCAAATTTTTTCAGCCTCCTGAGGTTGAAGAGGCGCTGCTGCGCCTTCTTCACGATGCTGTCTGTGTGAGTGGACCAATTCAGTTTGTCTGTGATGTGTATGCCGAGGAACTTAAAACTTGCTACTCTCTCCACTACTGTTCCATCGATGTGGATAGGGGGGTGTTCCCTCTGCTGTTTCCTGAAGTCCACAATCATCTCCTTAGTTTTGTTGACGTTGAGTGTGAGGTTATTTTCCTGACACCACACTCCGAATTTCGTATACATTGTTTGTCTTTTGAGAGGAGTTGGAGATTCGATATAGGCTGATAGTTTTTTTAATTTTCTGGGTCAGTGTTAGCATTTTGCAAGAGAGGCTTTATTACTGCCACTTTTAGTGAGTTTGGTACACATCCGGTGGATAGGGAGCCATTTATCATGTTCAACATAGGAGGGCCAAGCACAGGAAGTAGCTCTTTCAGTAGTTTAGTTGGAATAGGGTCCAGTATGCAGCTTGAAGGTTTAGAGGCCATGACTATTTTCATGAATATGTCAAGATGTCACGCCCTGACCGTAGAGATCTTTTTATTCTCTATGTTTGGTTGGTCAGGGTGTGACTCGGGTGGGAAACTCTATGTTCTGTGTTTCTATGTTTTGTCCGGGTATGGTTCTCAATCAGGGACAGCTGTCTATCGTTGTCTCTGATTGGGAATCATACTTAGGCAGCCTTTTTTCCTTTTGTATTTTGTGGGTAGTTGTCTTTGTTAGTGGCCTGTATAGCCCTAGTAAGCTTCATGTTCGTTTTTGTTGTTTCTTGTTTTGTTGGCGACATTTAAAAAAAAAAATGTCTCACGTAAAATGTACGCTCACCACGCTGCACCTTGGTCCGGTCATTTCCACAATTTGGACGAGCGTGACACAAGAGATATAGGATTAAAAAACTTGAGCGTGTCCATTGACCCTAGATCCTAACAGTATTGTGCACACTCAGGACAACTGAGCTTTGGAGAAATATGCAGATTCAGAGAGGAGTCCGTCATTTGCTTTCTAATGATCATGATCTTTTCATCAAAGAAGTTTATCAATTCATCACTGCTGAAGTGAAAGCCATCCTTTCTTGGGGAATGCTGCGTTTTAGTTAGCTTTGCGACAGTACCACATTTTTGGTGGGGATTGTTCTTATTCTCCTCAATTAAGTTGGAAAAATAGGATGATTGAGCAACAGTGAGGGCTCTTCGATATTGCACGGTACTGTCTTTCCAAGTTGGTTGGAAGTCTTCCAGTTTGGTGGAGCGCCATTTACATTCCAATTTTCTGGAAGCATGCTTCCCCTTCAGGGCTCAGGTATTTTCTGGAAGCATGCTTCCCCTTCAGGGCTCAGGTATTTTCTGGAAGCATGCTTCCCCTTCAGGGCTCAGGTATTTTCTGGAAGCATGCTTCCCCTTCAGGGCTCAGGTATTTTCTGGAAGCATGCTTCCCCTTCAGGGCTCAGGTATTTTCTGGAAGCATGCTTCCCCTTCAGGGCTCAGGTATTTTCTGGAAGCATGCTTCCCCTTCAGGGCTCAGGTATTTTCTGGAAGCATGCTTCCCCTTCAGGGCTCAGGTATTTTCTGGAAGCATGCTTCCCCTTCAGGGCTCAGGTATTTTCTGGAAGCATGCTTCCCCTTCAGGGCTCAGGTATTTTCTGGAAGCATGCTTCCCCTTCAGGGCTCAGGTATTTTCTGGAAGCATGCTTCCCCTTCAGGGCTCAGGTATTTTCTGGAAGCATGCTTCCCCTTCAGGGCTCAGGTATTTTCTGGAAGCATGCTTCCCCTTCAGGGCTCAGGTATTTTCTGGAAGCTTGCTTCCCCTTCAGGGCTCAGGTATTTTCTGGAAGCATGCTTCCCCTTCAGGGCTCAGGTATTTTCTGGAAGCATGCTTCCCCTTCAGGACTCAGGTATTTTCTGGAAGCATGCTTCCCCTTCAGGGCTCAGGTATTTTCTGGAAGCATGCTTCCCCTTCAGGGCTCAGGTATTTTCTGGAAGCTTGCTTCCCCTTCAGGGCTCAGGTATTTTCTGGAAGCATGCTTCCCCTTCAGGGCTCAGGTATTTTCTGGAAGCATGCTTCCCCTTCAGGGCTCAGGTATTTTCTGGAAGCATGCTTCCCCTTCAGGGCTCAGGTATTTTCTGGAAGCATGCTTCCCCTTCAGGGCTCAGGTATTTTCTGGAAGCATGCTTCCCCTTCAGGGCTCAGGTATTTTCTGGAAGCATGCTTCCCCTTCAGGGCTCAGGTATTTTCTGGAAGCATGCTTCCCCTTCAGGGCTCAGGTATTTTCTGGAAGCTTGCTTCCCCTTCAGGGCTCAGGTATTTTCTGGAAGCATGCTTCCCCTTCAGGGCTCAGGTATTTTCTGTATACCAGGGAGCTAGTTTCTTGTGACAAATGTTTTTTGTTTTTCGGGGTGCGACTCCATCTAGGGTATTTGTCAAGGTTCCATTTAGTTCCTCAGTTAGGTGGTTAACCGATTTTTGTACTCTGACATCCTTGGGAAGGTGGAGGGAGTCTTGAAGAGCATCTAGGAATCTTTGGGTTGTCAGAGAATTTATAGCACAACTTTTGATGATCCTTGTTTGGGGTCTGAGGGGGGTCAGAGCAGATTATTTGTTGCGATTGCAAACGTAATAATATGGTGGTCCGATAGTCCAGGATTATGAGGAAGAACAAGATCCACAACATTTATTCCATGGGACAAAACTAGGTCCAGAGTATGACTATCGCAGTGAGTAGGTCCGGAGACATGTTGGGCAAAACCCATTGAGTCGATGATGGCTCCGAAAGCCTTTTGTAGTGGGTCTGTGGACTTTTCCATGTGAATATTAAAGTCACCAAAAATGTGAATATTATCTGCTATGACTACAAGGTCCGATAGGAATTCAGGGAACTCAGTGAGGAAAACAGTAGCTATAAAAAGGGATTGAGTAGGCTGCATAGATGTCATGACTAGAAGCTCAAAAGACGAAAACGCAGTCATTTTTTTGTTGTAAATTGAAATATGCTATTGTAAATTTTAGCAACATCTCCGCCTTTGCGGGATGCGCGGGAGATATGGCGCTAGTGTAACCAGGAGGAGAGGCCTCATTTAACACAGCAAATTCATCAGGCTTAAGCCATGTTTCAGTCAGGCCAGTCACATCAAGATTATGATCAGTGATTACTTCATTGATTATAACTACCTTGGAAATGAGGGATCTAACATTAAGTAGCCCTATTTTGAGATGTGAGATATTATCACAATCTCTTTCAACAATGACAGGAATGGAGGATGTCTTTATTCCAGTGAGATTGCTAAAGCGAACTCCGCCATGTTTAGTTTTGCCTAACCTAGATCGAGGCACACACGGTTTCAATGGGGAAAGCTGAACTGACTACTCTGACTGTGCTAGTGGCAGACTCCACTAACCTGGCAGGCTGGCTGACAGCACCCTATCTTATTGTGGAGCCAGAGGAGTTAGAGCCCTGTCTATGTTGGTAGATAAGATGAGAGCACCCCTCCAGCTAGAATGGAGACCATCACTCCTCAGCAGGCCAGGCTTGGTCCTGTTTGTGGATGAGTCCCAGAAAGAGGGCCAATTATCTACACATTCTATGTTTTGGGACATGCATAAATCAGTTTTCAACAAGCGATTGAGTTGTAAGACTGCTGTAGAGCTAATCACTCCTCCTAACTGGGAGGGGGCCAGAGACAATTACTCGATATCGACACATCTTTCTAGCTGATTTACACACTGAAGCTATGTTGTGCTTCGTGACCTCTGACTGTTTCATCCGAACATCGTTGGTGCCAACGTGGATAACAATATCCCTATACTCTCTACACTCTACAGTTTTAACCTTAGCCAGTACCCTCTACCCCTAACCCCTAACCCTACCCCTAACCCCTAAACCTAACCCTACCCCTAACCCCTAAACCCTAACCATAAACCTAACCCCTAACCATAAACCTAACCCTACCCCTAACCCCTACCCCTAAACCCTAACCATAAACCTAACCCCTAACCATAAACCTAACCCCTAACCATAAACCTAACCCTACCCCTAAACCCTAACCATAAACCTAACCGCTAACCATAAACCTAAACCCTAACCATAAACCTAAACCCTAACCATAAACCTAACCCTAAACCCTAACCATAAACCTAACCCTACCCCTAACCCCTAAACTATAAACCTAACCCTACCCCTAACCCCTAAACCATAAACCTAAACCCTAACCATAAACCTAAACCCTAACAATAAACCTAAACCCTAACCCTACCCCTAACCCCTAACCCTACCCCTAACCCCTACCCCTAACCCCTAACCCTAACCAGATAAAGCGTCCAGGTGAAAAAGTTGAATTAAAAAATACTTAAACGGTTATTATAAAGTTCAGATCAGTTTTGCTTTTAGATCACAATAAATAAGATTACAAGGGCGGGTTGGACATGACTCAGCACTCTTATTCTGAGATGCTTGATATGGACCCTGGTCTAACCCCCCCTCTAGGTTTTAAGCCCTATTATAAAGCTCTCTGTTACCAAAACACAAACACAGCTTACAGGAAAGGCTTACAGAATCACTAGACACATAATGTGTTAACAATAAGGCTATTACAAACACAACAAACCTTTTAGTACACAGTCAGTGTTCTCTGTGAGTCAATGTTACTTAGTGTTCACACTGGTTTTCTCATTGCTACTTGTTGTTCTTTTAATAATAATATTGACAATAATGTGATTCAGCTTATAGAGCGCATATCATTACACAGCGAATCTCAAAGCTGAAATGTCTCGTTCACTGTGTTCCAGAACTGCTTTCTAGAATGTGCATATCAGTATGATGACGATGGTTACCAGTCATACTGCACCATCTGCTGTGGGGGACGAGAAGTTCTCATGTGTGGGAACAACAACTGCTGCAGGTGAGTGGACTACTTTCATATGATGCTGAATTCACAAATATGTGTGTTATTGTTCATTAACTTGTGTGATTCACTCGGTGTGTTAGAGTGTGCCAGTTTACGTTTATCTTGATGGTTTGCATAAGTGTGTGTGTCTTTGTGCATTGTGAGTGTACAGTATGTTCGTTCTTACATGTGTGATTGTGTGGGTTCGTGAGTGTGTGTACAGTATGTTTGTTCTTACGTTTGTGTGATTGTGTGGGTCCGTGTGTGTGTGTGTGTGTGTGTGTGTGTGTGTGTGTGTGTGTGTGTGTGTGTGTGTACAAGTGTCTAGCAGTGTAATAACACACCTCCCTCTGTCCTCTCCAGGTGTTTCTGTGTGGAGTGTGTTGACCTACTTGTGGGGCCAGGTGCAGCACAGATAGCTATAAAAGAGGATCCCTGGTGCTGCTACATGTGTGAGAAGGGCCAGAAGGGAGTGTTCGGCCTGCTGGAGCGTCACACTGATTGGCCCTGCCGTCTACAGCACTTCTTCGCTAACAATCACGACCAAGATTTTGTGAGTAGTGCCTCAGTACTGGCTGTGTGTGTGAAATTCACAGCCCCCCCCCCAAAAAATGTCACATGTGCCGAATACAACAGTGAAATGCTTACTTACAAGCCCTTAACCAACAATGCAGTTTTAAGAAAAATAAGTGTTATTAAGAAAGTATTTACTAAAATAACCTGAAGTAAAAAAAAAAATATGTATAAATAAAATAACAAATCAAAATAAAGAAGCCACAGAGCCACAGTGAGTCTATGTTCCATTGTGACACACAGTGTGTATCTCCCTAAATCTGCAACAATGAACAGGCAGATTATCACAGCTATGGGGCTCTATGAATAGGGCTTCACACATTAGAGACAACTGAAGTCATTCCAGGCTCCTTCTCATCTGGGTCAAAACTGAGCCGTATCTTCTCTCTCTCTCTCTCCTCTCTCTCTCTGTTGTTTCACAGGAACAACCAAAGCTTTACCCTCCAGTCATGGCAGAGAAGAGACAACCTATTCGTGTCCTGTCACTGTTCGACGGCATAGCAACAGGTTAGACAGGAATCTCCCCTCCTGTCCTCTTCTCTCCTCCTTCCCCTCCTCTCCTTGACACAAAACCCTCTGAAAGTCTCTGTCTCTACAAAACGTTCTGCCCGCCTCAGGTTTCACTCAGGTTTCACTGGGACTCATGACTATATTTACTACACTGACTGTCTTGGAAGGATGGATGGATGGATAGATAGATAGAAAACTAATCCACACAGTATGCTGTTTAACCATATTGTCTAGCAGTGCACTTCTCATACATTTCCTGTCTGTCCTTCACTTCCCTATCTGTTTAATAAAACCACACAAAAATACAAGTTGGAATTCCCACTCCTGTAAAAAGAAAAGGCAACCACTGTGAACGCTAATTAATGGTGCGCCTCAGGCCAGACCTTCAGCGTTGTGTCTGTATTCTGTCATTCAGTTCATCAATTTCAAGTTAATCATTATATAAATAGAATCATCCACTCTATTTAACCAGGATAATCCACTCAGCAACAACTGTCAGTGTTGTCCAGGAAGTCATGGCGTCCATCAAAAGAGCAACAACATGCTACTGTTTGACCTCATTGACCTCTGACCTTTAGGTCTGCTGGTGCTAAAGGAGCTGGGTATCCAGGTGGAGCGCTATGTGGCGTCGGAGGTGTGTGAGGACTCTATCACGGTGGGCATCGTCAGGCATCAGGGACGCATCATGTACGTGGGCGACGTGAGGAACGTCACACGCAAACATGTGAGTATCAGTATAACGTTACGAACTGTGAGACTAGATCAAGGTCACTCCCTACAGCCTGGCTCAAAGACGAGGGCCCTAGCCACAGTCTCTTAATAAGGATATCCCTATAGCCTGGCTCAAAGACGAGGGCCCTAGCCAGAGTCTCTCAATGAGGATATCCCTATAGCCTGGCTCAAAGACGAGGGCCCTAGCCAGAGTCTCTCAATAAGGATATCCCCACAGCCTGGCTCAAAGACGAGGGCCCTAGCCAGAGTCTCTCGATAAGGATATCCCTACAGCCTGGCTCAAAGACGAGGGCCCTAGCCAGAGTCTCTCAATGAGGATATCCCTATAGCCTGGCTCAAAGACGAACACCATAGCCACAGTCTCTCAATAAGGATAACCCTACAGCCTGGCTCAAAGACGAGGGCCCTAGCCAGAGTCTCTCAATAATGATATCCCTACAGCCTGGCTCAAAGACGAGGGCCCTAGCCACAGTCTCTCAATAAGGATATCCCAATAGCCTGACTCAAAGACGAGGGCCCTAGCCACAGTCTCTTAATAAGGATATCCCTACAGCCTGGCTCAAAGACGAACGCCCTAGCCAGAGTCTCTCAATAAGGATATCCCTATAGCCTGGCTCAAAGACGAACACCCTAGCCACAGTCTCTCAATAAGGATATCCCTACAGCCTGGCTCAAAGACGAACGCCCTAGCCACAGTCTCTCAATAAGGATATCCCTATAGCCTGGCTCAAAGATGAGGGCCCTAGCCACAGTCTCTTAATAAGGATATCCCTACAGCCTGGCTCAAAGACGAGGGCCCTAGCCACAGTCTCTCAATAAGGATATCCCTATAGCCTGACTCAAAGACGAGGGCCCTAGCCACAGTCTCTTAATAAGGATATCCCAATAGCCTGACTCAAAAACGAACGCCCTAGCCACAGTCTCTTAATAAGGATATCCCAATAGCCTGACTCAAAAACGAACGCCCTAGCCACAGTCTCTTAATAAGGATATCCCTATAGCCTGGCTCAAAGACGAGGGCCCTAGCCAGAGTCTCTCAATAAGGATATCCCTATAGCCTGACTCAAAGACGAGGGCCCTAGCCACAGTCTCTCAATAAGGATATCCCTATAGCCTGGCTCAAAGACGAACGCCCTAGCCACAGTCTCTTAATAAGGATATCCTTATAGCCTGACTCAAAGACGAACGCCCTAGCCAGAGTCTCTTAATAAGGATATCCCTATAGCCTGACTCAAAGACGAGGGCCCTAGCCAGAGTCTCTTAATAAGGATATCCCTATAGCCTGACTCAAAGACGAGGGCCCTAGCCAGAGTCTCTTAATAAGGATATCCCTACAGCCTGGCTCAAAGACAAACGCCCTAGCCACAGTCTCTTAATAAGGATATCCCTATAGCCTGGCTCAAAGACAAACGCCCTAGCCACAGTCTCTTAATAAGGATATCCCTATAGCCTGGCTCAAAGACAAACGCCCTAGCCACAGTCTCTTAATAAGGATATCCCTACAGCCTGACTCAAAGACGAACGCCCTAGCCACAGTCTCTCAATAAGGATATCCCTATAGCCTGACTCAAAGACGAACGCCCTAGCCACAGTCTCTCAATAAGGATATCCCAATAGCCTGACTCAAAGACGAACGCCCTAGCCAGAGTCTCTCAATAAGGATATCCCTACAGCCTGGCTCAAAGACGAGGGCCCTAGCCACAGTCTCTTAATAAGGATATCCCTATAGCCTGACTCAAAGACGAGGGCCCTAGCCAGAGTCTCTCAATAAGGATATCCCTATAGCCTGACTCAAAGACGAGGGCCCTAGCCAGAGTCTCTTAATAAGGATATCCCTATAGCCTGACTCAAAGACGAACGCCCTAGCCACAGTCTCTCAATAAGGAAATCCCTATAGCCTGACTCAAATACGAACGCCCTAGCCACAGTCTCTTAATAAGGATATCCCTATAGCCTGACTCAAAGACGAACGCCCTAGCCACAGTCTCTCAATAAGGATATCCCTATAGCCTGACTCAAAGACGAACGCCCTAGCCAGAGTCTCTTAATAAGGATATCCCTATAGCCTGACTCAAAGACGAAAGCCCTAGCCACAGTCTCTCAATAAGGATATCCCAATAGCCTGACTCAAAGACGAGGGCCCTAGCCACAGTCTCTCAATAAGGATATCCCTATAGCCTGACTCAAAGACGAGGGCCCTAGCCACAGTCTCTCAATAAGGATATCCCTACAGCCTGGCTCAAAGACAAACGCCCTAGCCACAGTCTCTTAATAAGGATATCCCTATAGCCTGACTCAAAGACAAACGCCCTAGCCACAGTCTCTCAATAAGGATATCCCAATAGCCTGACTCAAAGACGAACGCCCTAGCCACAGTCTCTTAATAAGGATATCCCAATAGCCTGACTCAAAGACGAGGGCCCTAGCCACAGTCTCTCAATAAGGATATCCCTATAGCCTGGCTCAAAGACGAGGGCCCTAGCCACAGTCTCTCAATAAGGATATCCCTATAGCCTGACTCAAAGACGAGGGCCCTATCCACAGTCTCTCAATAAGGATATCCCAATAGCCTGACTCAAAGACAAACGCCCTAGCCACAGTCTCTTAATAAGGATATCCCTATAGCCTGACTCAAAGACGAGGGCCCTAGCCACAGTCTCTCAATAAGGATATCCCTATAGCCTGACTCAAAGACGAGGGCCCTAGCCACAGTCTCTCAATAAGGATATCCCAATAGCCTGACTCAAAGACAAACGCCCTAGCCAGAGTCTCTCAATAAGGATATCCCTATAGCCTGGCTCAAAGACGAGGGCCCTAGCCACAGTCTCTTAATAAGGATATCCCTATAGCCTGACTCAAAGACGAGGGCCCTAGCCACAGTCTCTCAATAAGGATATCCCTATAGCCTGACTCAAAGACGAGGGCCCTAGCCACAGTCTCTTAATAAGGATATCCCTATAGCCTGACTCAAAGACGAACGCCCTAGCCACAGTCTCTCAATAAGGATATCCCTATAGCCTGACTCAAAGACGAGGGCCCTAGCCAGAGTCTCTTAATAAGGATATCCCTACAGCCTGACTCAAAGACGAGGGCCCTAGCCACAGTCTCTTAATAAGGATATCCCTACAGCCTGACTCAAAGACGAGGGCCCTAGCCAGAGTCTCTTAATAAGGATATCCCTACAGCCTGACTCAAAGACGAGGGCCCTAGCCAGAGTCTCTCAATAAGGATATCCCTACAGCCTGGCTCAAAGACGAGGGCCCTAGCCACAGTCTCTTAATAAGGATATCCCTATAGCCTGACTCAAAGACGAGGGCCCTAGCCACAGTCTCTCAATAAGGATATCCCTATAGCCTGACTCAAAGACGAGGGCCCTAGCCACAGTCTCTCAATAAGGATATCCCAATAGCCTGACTCAAAGACAAACGCCCTAGCCAGAGTCTCTCAATAAGGATATCCCTATAGCCTGGCTCAAAGACGAGGGCCCTAGCCACAGTCTCTTAATAAGGATATCCCTATAGCCTGACTCAAAGACGAGGGCCCTAGCCACAGTCTCTCAATAAGGATATCCCTATAGCCTGACTCAAAGATGAGGGCCCTAGCCACAGTCTCTTAATAAGGATATCCCTATAGCCTGACTCAAAGACGAACGCCCTAGCCACAGTCTCTCAATAAGGATATCCCTATAGCCTGACTCAAAGACGAGGGCCCTAGCCAGAGTCTCTTAATAAGGATATCCCTACAGCCTGACTCAAAGACGAGGGCCCTAGCCACAGTCTCTTAATAAGGATATCCCTATAGCCTGACTCAAAGACGAACGCCCTAGCCACAGTCTCTCAATAAGGATATCCCTACAGCCTGACTCAAAGACGAACGCCCTAGCCACAGTCTCTTAATAAGGATATCCCTATAGCCTGACTCAAAGACGAGGGCCCTAGCCACAGTCTCTCAATAAGGATATCCCTATAGCCTGACTCAAAGACGAGGGCCCTAGCCAGAGTCTCTTAATAAGGATATCCCTACAGCCTGGCTCAAAGACGAGGGCCCTAGCCAGAGTCTCTTAATAAGGATATCCCAATAGCCTGACTCAAAGACGAGGGCCCTAGCCAGAGTCTCTCAATAAGGATATCCCTACAGCCTGACTCAAAGACGAGGGCCCTAGCCAGAGTCTCTTAATAAGGATATCCCAATAGCCTGACTCAAAGACGAGGGCCCTAGCCAGAGTCTCTCAATAAGGATATCCCTACAGCCTGACTCAAAGACGAGGGCCCTAGCCACAGTCTCTTAATAAGGATATCCCTATAGCCTGACTCAAAGACGAGGGCCCTAGCCAGAGTCTCTTAATAAGGATATCCCTATAGCCTGACTCAAAGACGAACGCCCTAGCCACAGTCTCTCAATAAGGATATCCCTACAGCCTGACTCAAAGACGAACGCCCTAGCCACAGTCTCTTAATAAGGATATCCCTACAGCCTGGCTCAAAGACGAACGCCCTAGCCAGAGTCTCTCAATAAGGATATCCCTATAGCCTGGCTCAAAGACGAACACCCTAGCCACAGTCTCTCAATAAGGATATCCCTACATCCTGGCTCAAAGACGAACGCCCTAGCCACAGTCTCTCAATAAGGATATCCCTATAGCCTGGCTCAAAGACGAGGGCCCTAGCCACAGTCTCTTAATAAGGATATCCCTACAGCCTGGCTCAAAGACGAGGGCCCTAGCCACAGTCTCTCAATAAGGATATCCCTATAGCCTGACTCAAAGACGAGGGCCCTAGCCACAGTCTCTTAATAAGGATATCCCAATAGCCTGACTCAAAAACGAACGCCCTAGCCACAGTCTCTTAATAAGGATATCCCAATAGCCTGACTCAAAAACGAACGCCCTAGCCACAGTCTCTTAATAAGGATATCCCTATAGCCTGGCTCAAAGACGAGGGCCCTAGCCAGAGTCTCTCAATAAGGATATCCCTATAGCCTGACTCAAAGACGAGGGGCCCTAGCCACAGTCTCTCAATAAGGATATCCCTATAGCCTGGCTCAAAGACGAACGCCCTAGCCACAGTCTCTTAATAAGGATATCCTTATAGCCTGACTCAAAGACGAACGCCCTAGCCAGAGTCTCTTAATAAGGATATCCCTATAGCCTGACTCAAAGACGAGGGCCCTAGCCAGAGTCTCTTAATAAGGATATCCCTATAGCCTGACTCAAAGACGAGGGCCCTAGCCAGAGTCTCTTAATAAGGATATCCCTATAGCCTGGCTCAAAGACAAACGCCCTAGCCACAGTCTCTTAATAAGGATATCCCTATAGCCTGGCTCAAAGACAAACGCCCTAGCCACAGTCTCTTAATAAGGATATCCCTACAGCCTGACTCAAAGACGAACGCCCTAGCCACAGTCTCTCAATAAGGATATCCCTATAGCCTGACTCAAAGACGAACGCCCTAGCCACAGTCTCTCAATAAGGATATCCCAATAGCCTGACTCAAAGACGAACGCCCTAGCCAGAGTCTCTCAATAAGGATATCCCTACAGCCTGGCTCAAAGACGAGGGCCCTAGCCACAGTCTCTTAATAAGGATATCCCTATAGCCTGACTCAAAGACGAGGGCCCTAGCCAGAGTCTCTCAATAAGGATATCCCAATAGCCTGACTCAAAAACGAACGCCCTAGCCACAGTCTCTTAATAAGGATATCCCAATAGCCTGACTCAAAAACGAACGCCCTAGCCACAGTCTCTTAATAAGGATATCCCTATAGCCTGGCTCAAAGACGAGGGCCCTAGCCAGAGTCTCTCAATAAGGATATCCCTATAGCCTGACTCAAAGACGAGGGGCCCTAGCCACAGTCTCTCAATAAGGATATCCCTATAGCCTGGCTCAAAGACGAACGCCCTAGCCACAGTCTCTTAATAAGGATATCCTTATAGCCTGACTCAAAGACGAACGCCCTAGCCAGAGTCTCTTAATAAGGATATCCCTATAGCCTGACTCAAAGACGAGGGCCCTAGCCAGAGTCTCTTAATAAGGATATCCCTATAGCCTGACTCAAAGACGAGGGCCCTAGCCAGAGTCTCTTAATAAGGATATCCCTATAGCCTGGCTCAAAGACAAACGCCCTAGCCACAGTCTCTTAATAAGGATATCCCTATAGCCTGGCTCAAAGACAAACGCCCTAGCCACAGTCTCTTAATAAGGATATCCCTACAGCCTGACTCAAAGACGAACGCCCTAGCCACAGTCTCTCAATAAGGATATCCCTATAGCCTGACTCAAAGACGAACGCCCTAGCCACAGTCTCTCAATAAGGATATCCCAATAGCCTGACTCAAAGACGAACGCCCTAGCCAGAGTCTCTCAATAAGGATATCCCTACAGCCTGGCTCAAAGACGAGGGCCCTAGCCACAGTCTCTTAATAAGGATATCCCTATAGCCTGACTCAAAGACGAGGGCCCTAGCCAGAGTCTCTCAATAAGGATATCCCTATAGCCTGACTCAAAGACGAGGGCCCTAGCCAGAGTCTCTTAATAAGGATATCCCTATAGCCTGACTCAAAGACGAACGCACTAGCCACAGTCTCTCAATAAGGAAATCCCTATAGCCTGACTCAAAGACGAACGCCCTAGCCACAGTCTCTTAATAAGGATATCCCTATAGCCTGACTCAAAGACGAACGCCCTAGCCACAGTCTCTCAATAAGGATATCCCTATAGCCTGACTCAAAGACGAACGCCCTAGCCAGAGTCTCTTAATAAGGATATCCCTATAGCCTGACTCAAAGACGAAAGCCCTAGCCACAGTCTCTCAATAAGGATATCCCAATAGCCTGACTCAAAGACGAGGGCCCTAGCCACAGTCTCTCAATAAGGATATCCCTATAGCCTGACTCAAAGACGAGGGCCCTAGCCACAGTCTCTCAATAAGGATATCCCTACAGCCTGGCTCAAAGACAAACACCCTAGCCACAGTCTCTTAATAAGGATATCCCTATAGCCTGACTCAAAGACAAACGCCCTAGCCACAGTCTCTCAATAAGGATATCCCAATAGCCTGACTCAAAGACGAACGCCCTAGCCACAGTCTCTTAATAAGGATATCCCAATAGCCTGACTCAAAGACGAGGGCCCTAGCCACAGTCTCTCAATAAGGATATCCCTATAGCCTGGCTCAAAGACGAGGGCCCTAGCCACAGTCTCTCAATAAGGATATCCCTATAGCCTGACTCAAAGACGAGGGCCCTAGCCACAGTCTCTCAATAAGGATATCCCAATAGCCTGACTCAAAGACAAACGCCCTAGCCACAGTCTCTTAATAAGGATATCCCTATAGCCTGACTCAAAGACGAGGGCCCTAGCCACAGTCTCTCAATAAGGATATCCCTATAGCCTGACTCAAAGACGAGGGCCCTAGCCACAGTCTCTCTATAAGGATATCCCAATAGCCTGACTCAAAGACAAACGCCCTAGCCAGAGTCTCTCAATAAGGATATCCCTATAGCCTGGCTCAAAGACGAGGGCCCTAGCCACAGTTTCTTAATAAGGATATCCCTATAGCCTGACTCAAAGACGAGGGCCCTAGCCACAGTCTCTCAATAAGGATATCCCTATAGCCTGACTCAAAGACGAGGGCCCTAGCCACAGTCTCTTAATAAGGATATCCCTATAGCCTGACTCAAAGACGAGGGCCCTAGCCACAGTCTCTCAATAAGGATATCCCTATAGCCTGACTCAAAGACGAACGCCCTAGCCACAGTCTCTCAATAAGGATATCCCTATAGCCTGACTCAAAGACGAGGGCCCTAGCCAGAGTCTCTTAATAAGGATATCCCTACAGCCTGACTCAAAGACGAGGGCCCTAGCCACAGTCTCTTAATAAGGATATCCCTACAGCCTGACTCAAAGACGAGGGCCCTAGCCAGAGTCTCTTAATAAGGATATCCCTACAGCCTGACTCAAAGACGAGGGCCCTAGCCAGAGTCTCTCAATAAGGATATCCCTACAGCCTGGCTCAAAGACGAGGGCCCTAGCCACAGTCTCTTAATAAGGATATCCCTATAGCCTGACTCAAAGACGAGGGCCCTAGTTAGAGTCTTTCAATAAGGATATCCCTATAGCCTGACTCAAAGACGAGGGCCATAGCCACAGTCTCTTAATAAGGATATCCCTATAGCCTGACTCAAAGACGAACGCCCTAGCCACAGTCTCTCAATAAGGATATCCCTACAGCCTGACTCAAAGACGAACGCCCTAGCCACAGTCTCTTAATAAGGATATCCCTATAGCCTGACTCAAAGACGAGGGCCCTAGCCACAGTCTCTCAATAAGGATATCCCTATAGCCTGACTCAAAGACGAGGGCCCTAGCCAGAGTCTCTTAATAAGGATATCCCTACAGCCTGGCTCAAAGACGAGGGCCCTAGCCAGAGTCTCTTAATAAGGATATCCCAATAGCCTGACTCAAAGACGAGGGCCCTAGCCAGAGTCTCTCAATAAGGATATCCCTACAGCCTGACTCAAAGACGAGGGCCCTAGCCACAGTCTCTTAATAAGGATATCCCTATAGCCTGACTCAAAGACGAGGGCCCTAGCCAGAGTCTCTTAATAAGGATATCCCTATAGCCTGACTCAAAGACGAACGCCCTAGCCACAGTCTCTCAATAAGGATATCCCTACAGCCTGACTCAAAGACGAACGCCCTAGCCACAGTCTCTTAATAAGGATATCCCTACAGCCTGGCTCAAAGACGAACGCCCTAGCCAGAGTCTCTCAATAAGGATATCCCTATAGCCTGGCTCAAAGACGAACACCCTAGCCACAGTCTCTCAATAAGGATATCCCTACAGCCTGGCTCAAAGACGAACGCCCTAGCCACAGTCTCTCAATAAGGATATCCCTATAGCCTGGCTCAAAGACGAGGGCCCTAGCCACAGTCTCTTAATAAGGATATCCCTACAGCCTGGCTCAAAGACGAGGGCCCTAGCCACAGTCTCTCAATAAGGATATCCCTATAGCCTGACTCAAAGACGAGGGCCCTAGCCACAGTCTCTTAATAAGGATATCCCAATAGCCTCACTCAAAACGAACGCCCTAGCCACAGTCTCTTAATAAGGATATCCCAATAGCCTGACTCAAAAACGAACGCCCTAGCCACAGTCTCTTAATAAGGATATCCCTATAGCCTGGCTCAAAGACGAGGGCCCTAGCCAGAGTCTCTCAATAAGGATATCCCTATAGCCTGACTCAAAGACGAGGGCCCTAGCCACAGTCTCTCAATAAGGATATCCCTATAGCCTGGCTCAAAGACGAACGCCCTAGCCACAGTCTCTTAATAAGGATATCCTTATAGCCTGACTCAAAGACGAACGCCCTAGCCAGAGTCTCTTAATAAGGATATCCCTATAGCCTGACTCAAAGACGAGGGCCCTAGCCAGAGTCTCTTAATAAGGATATCCCTATAGCCTGACTCAAAGACGAGGGCCCTAGCCAGAGTCTCTTAATAAGGATATCCCTACAGCCTGGCTCAAAGACAAACGCCCTAGCCACAGTCTCTTAATAAGGATATCCCTATAGCCTGGCTCAAAGACAAACGCCCTAGCCACAGTCTCTTAATAAGGATATCCCTATAGCCTGGCTCAAAGACAAACGCCCTAGCCACAGTCTCTTAATAAGGATATCCCTACAGCCTGACTCAAAGACGAACGCCCTAGCCACAGTCTCTCAATAAGGATATCCCTATAGCCTGACTCAAAGACGAACGCCCTAGCCACAGTCTCTCAATAAGGATATCCCAATAGCCTGACTCAAAGACGAACGCCCTAGCCAGAGTCTCTCAATAAGGATATCCCTACAGCCTGGCTCAAAGACGAGGGCCCTAGCCACAGTCTCTTAATAAGGATATCCCTATAGCCTGACTCAAAGACGAGGGCCCTAGCCAGAGTCTCTCAATAAGGATATCCCTATAGCCTGACTCAAAGACGAGGGCCCTAGCCAGAGTCTCTTAATAAGGATATCCCTATAGCCTGACTCAAAGACGAACGCCCTAGCCACAGTCTCTCAATAAGGAAATCCCTATAGCCAGACTCAAAGACGAACGCCCTAGCCACAGTCTCTTAATAAGGATATCCCTATAGCCTGACTCAAAGACGAACGCCCTAGCCACAGTCTCTCAATAAGGATATCCCTATAGCCTGACTCAAAGACGAACGCCCTAGCCAGAGTCTCTTAATAAGGATATCCCTATAGCCTGACTCAAAGACGAAAGCCCTAGCCACAGTCTCTCAATAAGGATATCCCAATAGCCTGACTCAAAGACGAGGTCCCTAGCCACAGTCTCTCAATAAGGATATCCCTATAGCCTGACTCAAAGACGAGGGCCCTAGCCACAGTCTCTCAATAAGGATATCCCTACAGCCTGGCTCAAAGACAAACACCCTAGCCACAGTCTCTTAATAAGGATATCCCTATAGCCTGACTCAAAGACAAACGCCCTAGCCACAGTCTCTCAATAAGGATATCCCAATAGCCTGACTCAAAGACGAACGCCCTAGCCACAGTCTCTTAATAAGGATATCCCAATAGCCTGACTCAAAGACGAGGGCCCTAGCCACAGTCTCTCAATAAGGATATCCCTATAGCCTGGCTCAAAGACGAGGGCCCTAGCCACAGTCTCTCAATAAGGATATCCCTATAGCCTGACTCAAAGACGAGGGCCCTAGCCACAGTCTCTCAATAAGGATATCCCAATAGCCTGACTCAAAGACAAACGCCCTAGCCACAGTCTCTTAATAAGGATATCCCTATAGCCTGACTCAAAGACGAGGGCCCTAGCCACAGTCTCTCAATAAGGATATCCCTATAGCCTGACTCAAAGACGAGGGCCCTAGCCACAGTCTCTTAATAAGGATATCCCTACAGCCTGACTCAAAGACGAGGGCCCTAGCCAGAGTCTCTTAATAAGGATATCCCTACAGCCTGACTCAAAGACGAGGGCCCTAGCCAGAGTCTCTCAATAAGGATATCCCTACAGCTTGGCTCAAAGACGAGGGCCCTAGCCACAGTCTCTTAATAAGGATATCCCTATAGCCTGACTCAAAGACGAGGGCCCTAGTCAGAGTCTCTCAATAAGGATATCCCTATAGCCTGACTCAAAGACGAGGGCCCTAGCCACAGTCTCTTAATAAGGATATCCCTATAGCCTGACTCAAAGACGAACGCCCTAGCCACAGTCTCTCAATAAGGATATCCCTACAGCCTGACTCAAAGACGAACGCCCTAGCCACAGTCTCTTAATAAGGATATCCCTATAGCCTGACTCAAAGACGAGGGCCCTAGCCACAGTCTCTCAATAAGGATATCCCTATAGCCTGACTCAAAGACGAGGGCCCTAGCCAGAGTCTCTTAATAAGGATATCCCTACAGCCTGGCTCAAAGACGAGGGCCCTAGCCAGAGTCTCTTAATAAGGATATCCCAATAGCCTGACTCAAAGACGAGGGCCCTAGCCAGAGTCTCTCAATACGGATATCCCTACAGCCTGACTCAAAGACGAGGGCCCTAGCCACAGTCTCTTAATAAGGATATCCCTATAGCCTGACTCAAAGACGAGGGCCCTAGCCAGAGTCTCTTAATAAGGATATCCCTATAGCCTGACTCAAAGACGAACGCCCTAGCCACAGTCTCTCAATAAGGATATCCCTACAGCCTGACTCAAAGACGAACGCCCTAGCCACAGTCTCTCAATAAGGATATCCCTACAGCCTGACTCAAAGACGAGGGCCCTAGCCACAGTCTCTTAATAAGGATATCCCTATAGCCTGACTCAAAGACGAGGGCCCTAGCCAGAGTCTCTCAATAAGGATATCCCTATAGCCTGACTCAAAGACAAACGCCCTAGCCACAGTCTCTTAATAAGGATATCCCTATAGCCTGACTCAAAGACGAGGGCCCTAGCCACAGTCTCTCAATAAGGATATCCCTACAGCCTGACTCAAAGACGAGGGCCCTAGCCACAGTCTCTTAATAAGGATATCCCTATAGCCTGGCTCAAAGACAAACGCCCTAGCCACAGTCTCTTAATAAGGATATCCCTACAGCCTGACTCAAAGACGAACGCCCTAGCCACAGTCTCTCAATAAGAATATCCCTATAGCCTGACTCAAAGACGAACGCCCTAGCCACAGTCTCTCAATAAGGATATCCCTATAGCCTGACTCAAAGACGAGGGCCCTAGCCAGAGTCTCTCAATAAGAATATCCCTATAGCCTGACTCAAAGACGAGGGCCCTAGCCACAGTCTCTTAATAAGGATATCCCTATAGCCTGACTCAAAGACGAGGGCCCTAGCCACAGTCTCTCAATAAGGATATCCCTACAGCCTGGCTCAAAGACGAACGCCCTAGCCACAGTCTCTCAATAAGGATATCCCTATAGCCTGGCTCAAAGACGAGGGCCCTAGCCAGAGTCTCTTAATAAGGATATCCCTATAGCCTGGCTCAAAGACGAGGGCCCTAGCCAGAGTCTCTCAATAAGGATATCCCTACAGCCTGGCTCAAAGACGAGGGCCCTAGCCAGAGTCTCTCAATAAGGATATCCCTACAGCCTGACTCAAAGACGAGGGCCCTAGCCAGAGTCTCTTAATAAGGATATCCCTATAGCCTGACTCAAAGACGAGGGCCCTAGCCAGAGTCTCTCAATAAGGATATCCCTATAGCCTGACTCAAAGACGAGGGCCCTAGCCAGAGTCTCTTAATAAGGATATCCCTACAGCCTGACTCAAAGACGAGGGCCCTAGCCACAGTCTCTCAATAAGGATATCCCTACAGCCTGGCTCAAAGACGAGGGCCCTAGCCAGAGTCTCTCAATAAGGATATCCCTATAGCCTGACTCAAAGACGAGGGCCCTAGCCAGAGTCTCTTAATAAGGATATCCCTATAGCCTGGCTCAAAGACAAACGCCCTTGCCACAGTCTCTTAATAAGGATATCCCTACAGCCTGACTCAAAGACGAACGCCCTAGCCACAGTCTCTCAATAAGAATATCCCTATAGCCTGACTCAAAGACGAACGCCCTAGCCAGAGTCTCTCAATAAGAATATCCCTATAGCCTGACTCAAAAACGAGGACCCTAGCCAGAGTCTCTTAATAATGATATCCCTATAGCCTGGCTCAAAAACGAGGGCCCTAGCCAGAGTCTCTCAATAATGATATCCCTATAGCCTGACTCAAAAACGAGGGCCCTAGCCAGAGTCTCTTAATAAGGATATCCCTATAGCCTGGCTCAAAGACGAGGGCCCTAGCCACAGTCTCTCAATAAGGATATCCCTATAGCCTGGCTCAAAGACGAGGGCCCTAGCCACAGTCTCTCAATAAGGATATCCCTATAGCCGGACTCAAAGACGAGGGCCCTAGCCAGAGTCTCTCAATAAGGATATCCCTATAGCCTGGCTCAAAGACGTACACCCTAGCCACAGTCTCTCAATAAGGATATCCCTATAGCCTGACTCAAAGACGAGGGCCCTAGCCAGGGTCTCTCAATAAGGATATCCCTATAGCTTGACTCAAAGACGAGGGCCCTAGCCAGGGTCTCTCAATAAGGATATCCCTATAGCCTGACTCAAAGACGAGGGCCCTAGCCAGAGTCTCTCAATAAGGATATCCCTATAGCCTGACTCAAAGACGAGGGCCCTAGCCAGAGTCTCTCAATAAGGATATCCCTATAGCCTGACTCAAAGACGAGGGCCCTAGCCAGAGTCTCTCAATGAGAATATCCCTATAGCCTGGCTCAAAGACGAACGCCCTAGCCACAGTCTCTTAATAAGGATATCCCTATAGCCTGGCTCAAAGACGAGGGCCCTAGCCAGAGTCTCTTAATAAGGATATCCCTATAGCCTGACTCAAAGACGAGGGCCCTAGCCAGGGTCTCTCAATAAGGATATCCCTATAGCCTGGCTGAAAGACGAGGGCCCTAGCCAGAGTCTCTCAATAAGGAAATCCCTATAGCCTGACTCAAAGACGAGGGCCCTAGCCAGAGTCTCTCAATAAGGATATCCCTATAGCCTGACTCAAAGACGAGGGCCCTAGCCACAGTCTCTTAATAAGGATATCCCTATAGCCTGACTCAAAGACGAGGGCCCTAGCCAGAGTCTCTCAATAAGGATATCCCTATAGCCTGACTCAAAGACGAGGGCCCTAGCCAGAGTCTCTCAATGAGGATATCCCTATAGCCTGACTTAAAGACGAGGGCCCTAGCCAGAGTCTCTTAATAAGGATATCCCTATAGCCTGGCTCAAAGACGAGGGCCCTAGCCACAGTCTCTTAATAAGGATATCCCTATAGCCTGACTCAAAGACGAGGGCCCTAGCCAGAGTCTCTCAATAAGGATATCCCTACAGCCTGGCTCAAAGACGAGGGCCCTAGCCAGAGTCTCTCAATAAGGAAATCCCTATAGCCTGACTCAAAGACGAGGGCCCTAGCCAGAGTCTCTCAATAAGGATATCCCTATAGCCTGGCTCAAAGACGAGGGCCCTAGCCACAGTCTCTCAATAAGGATATCCCTATAGCCTGACTCAAAGACGAGGGCCCTAGCCACAGTCTCTCAATAAGGATATCCCAATAGCCTGACTCAAAGACAAACGCCCTAGCCAGAGTCTCTCAATAAGGATATCCCTATAGCCTGGCTCAAAGACGAGGGCCCTAGCCACAGTCTCTTAATAAGGATATCCCTATAGCCTGACTCAAAGACGAGGGCCCTAGCCAGAGTCTCTCAATAAGGATATCCCTATAGCCTGACTCAAAGACGAGGGCCCTAGCCACAGTCTCTTAATAAGGATATCCCTATAGCCTGACTCAAAGACGAGGGCCCTAGCCAGAGTCTCTCAATAAGGATATCCCTATAGCCTGACTCAAAGACGAGGGCCCTAGCCAGAGTCTCTCAATGAGAATATCCCTATAGCCTGGCTCAAAGACGAACGCCCTAGCCACAGTCTCTTAATAAGGATATCCCTATAGCCTGGCTCAAAGACGAGGGCCCTAGCCACAGTCTCTTAATAAGGATATCCCTATAGCCTGACTCAAAGACGAGGGCCCTAGCCAGAGTCTCTCAATAAGGATATCCCTACAGCCTGGCTCAAAGACGAGGGCCCTAGCCAGAGTCTCTCAATAAGGAAATCCCTATAGCCTGACTCAAAGACGAGGGCCCTAGCCAGAGTCTCTCAATAAGGATATCCCTATAGCCTGGCTCAAAGACGAGGGCCCTAGCCACAGTCTCTCAATAAGGATATCCCTATAGCCTGACTCAAAGACGAGGGCCCTAGCCACAGTCTCTCAATAAGGATATCCCAATAGCCTGACTCAAAGACAAACGCCCTAGCCAGAGTCTCTCAATAAGGATATCCCTATAGCCTGGCTCAAAGACGAGGGCCCTAGCCACAGTCTCTTAATAAGGATATCCCTATAGCCTGACTCAAAGACGAGGGCCCTAGCCAGAGTCTCTCAATAAGGATATCCCTATAGCCTGACTCAAAGACGAGGGCCCTAGCCACAGTCTCTTAATAAGGATATCCCTATAGCCTGACTCAAAGACGAGGGCCCTAGCCACAGTCTCTCAATAAGGATATCCCTATAGCCTGACTCAAAGACGAACGCCCTAGCCACAGTCTCTCAATAAGGATATCCCTATAGCCTGACTCAAAGACGAGGGCCCTAGCCAGAGTCTCTTAATAAGGATATCCCTACAGCCTGACTCAAAGACGAGGGCCCTAGCCAGAGTCTCTCAATAAGAATATCCCTATAGCCTGACTCAAAACGAGGACCCTAGCCAGAGTCTCTTAATAATGATATCCCTATAGCCTGGCTCAAAAACGAGGGCCCTAGCCAGAGTCTCTCAATAATGATATCCCTATAGCCTGACTCAAAAACGAGGGCCCTAGCCAGAGTCTCTTAATAAGGATATCCCTATAGCCTGGCTCAAAGACGAGGGCCCTAGCCACAGTCTCTCAATAAGGATATCCCTATAGCCTGGCTCAAAGACGAGGGCCCTAGCCACAGTCTCTCAATAAGGATATCCCTATAGCCGGACTCAAAGACGAGGGCCCTAGCCAGAGTCTCTCAATAAGGATATCCCTATAGCCTGGCTCAAAGACGTACACCCTAGCCACAGTCTCTCAATAAGGATATCCCTATAGCCTGACTCAAAGACGAGGGCCCTAGCCAGGGTCTCTCAATAAGGATATCCCTATAGCTTGACTCAAAGACGAGGGCCCTAGCCAGGGTCTCTCAATAAGGATATCCCTATAGCCTGACTCAAAGACGAGGGCCCTAGCCAGAGTCTCTCAATAAGGATATCCCTATAGCCTGACTCAAAGACGAGGGCCCTAGCCAGAGTCTCTCAATAAGGATATCCCTATAGCCTGACTCAAAGACGAGGGCCCTAGCCAGAGTCTCTCAATGAGAATATCCCTATAGCCTGGCTCAAAGACGAACGCCCTAGCCACAGTCTCTTAATAAGGATATCCCTATAGCCTGGCTCAAAGACGAGGGCCCTAGCCAGAGTCTCTTAATAAGGATATCCCTATAGCCTGACTCAAAGACGAGGGCCCTAGCCAGGGTCTCTCAATAAGGATATCCCTATAGCCTGGCTGAAAGACGAGGGCCCTAGCCAGAGTCTCTCAATAAGGAAATCCCTATAGCCTGACTCAAAGACGAGGGCCCTAGCCAGAGTCTCTCAATAAGGATATCCCTATAGCCTGACTCAAAGACGAGGGCCCTAGCCACAGTCTCTTAATAAGGATATCCCTATAGCCTGACTCAAAGACGAGGGCCCTAGCCAGAGTCTCTCAATAAGGATATCCCTATAGCCTGACTCAAAGACGAGGGCCCTAGCCAGAGTCTCTCAATGAGGATATCCCTATAGCCTGACTCAAAGACGAGGGCCCTAGCCAGAGTCTCTTAATAAGGATATCCCTATAGCCTGGCTCAAAGACGAGGGCCCTAGCCACAGTCTCTTAATAAGGATATCCCTATAGCCTGACTCAAAGACGAGGGCCCTAGCCAGAGTCTCTCAATAAGGATATCCCTACAGCCTGGCTCAAAGACGAGGGCCCTAGCCAGAGTCTCTCAATAAGGAAATCCCTATAGCCTGACTCAAAGACGAGGGCCCTAGCCAGAGTCTCTCAATAAGGATATCCCTATAGCCTGACTCAAAGACGAACGCCCTAGCCACAGTCTCTCAATAAGGATATCCCTATAGCCTGACTCAAAGACGAGGGCCCTAGCCAGAGTCTCTTAATAAGGATATCCCTACAGCCTGACTCAAAGACGAGGGCCCTAGCCACAGTCTCTTAATAAGGATATCCCTACAGCCTGGCTCAAAGACGAGGGCCCTAGCCAGAGTCTCTCAATAAGGAAATCCCTATAGCCTGACTCAAAGACGAGGGCCCTAGCCAGAGTCTCTCAATAAGGATATCCCTATAGCCTGGCTCAAAGACGGGGCCCTAGCCACAGTCTCTCAATAAGGATATCCCTATAGCCTGACTCAAAGACGAGGGCCCTAGCCACAGTCTCTCAATAAGGATATCCCAATAGCCTGACTCAAAGACAAACGCCCTAGCCAGAGTCTCTCAATAAGGATATCCCTATAGCCTGGCTCAAAGACGAGGGCCCTAGCCACAGTCTCTTAATAAGGATATCCCTATAGCCTGACTCAAAGACGAGGGCCCTAGCCAGAGTCTCTCAATAAGGATATCCCTATAGCCTGACTCAAAGACGAGGGCCCTAGCCACAGTCTCTTAATAAGGATATCCCTATAGCCTGACTCAAAGACGAGGGCCCTAGCCAGAGTCTCTCAATAAGGATATCCCTATAGCCTGACTCAAAGACGAGGGCCCTAGCCAGAGTCTCTCAATGAGAATATCCCTATAGCCTGGCTCAAAGACGAACGCCCTAGCCACAGTCTCTTAATAAGGATATCCCTATAGCCTGGCTCAAAGACGAGGGCCCTAGCCACAGTCTCTTAATAAGGATATCCCTATAGCCTGACTCAAAGACGAGGGCCCTAGCCAGAGTCTCTCAATAAGGATATCCCTACAGCCTGGCTCAAAGACGAGGGCCCTAGCCAGAGTCTCTCAATAAGGAAATCCCTATAGCCTGACTCAAAGACGAGGGCCCTAGCCAGAGTCTCTCAATAAGGATATCCCTATAGCCTGGCTCAAAGACGAGGGCCCTAGCCACAGTCTCTCAATAAGGATATCCCTATAGCCTGACTCAAAGACGAGGGCCCTAGCCACAGTCTCTCAATAAGGATATCCCAATAGCCTGACTCAAAGACAAACGCCCTAGCCAGAGTCTCTCAATAAGGATATCCCTATAGCCTGGCTCAAAGACGAGGGCCCTAGCCACAGTCTCTTAATAAGGATATCCCTATAGCCTGACTCAAAGACGAGGGCCCTAGCCAGAGTCTCTCAATAAGGATATCCCTATAGCCTGACTCAAAGACGAGGGCCCTAGCCACAGTCTCTTAATAAGGATATCCCTATAGCCTGACTCAAAGACGAGGGCCCTAGCCACAGTCTCTCAATAAGGATATCCCTATAGCCTGACTCAAAGACGAACGCCCTAGCCACAGTCTCTCAATAAGGATATCCCTATAGCCTGACTCAAAGACGAGGGCCCTAGCCAGAGTCTCTTAATAAGGATATCCCTACAGCCTGACTCAAAGACGAGGGCCCTAGCCAGAGTCTCTCAATAAGAATATCCCTATAGCCTGACTCAAAAACGAGGACCCTAGCCAGAGTCTCTTAATAATGATATCCCTATAGCCTGGCTCAAAAACGAGGGCCCTAGCCAGAGTCTCTCAATAATGATATCCCTATAGCCTGACTCAAAAAACGAGGGCCCTAGCCAGAGTCTCTTAATAAGGATATCCCTATAGCCTGGCTCAAAGACGAGGGCCCTAGCCACAGTCTCTCAATAAGGATATCCCTATAGCCTGGCTCAAAGACGAGGGCCCTAGCCACAGTCTCTCAATAAGGATATCCCTATAGCCGGACTCAAAGACGAGGGCCCTAGCCAGAGTCTCTCAATAAGGATATCCCTATAGCCTGGCTCAAAGACGTACACCCTAGCCACAGTCTCTCAATAAGGATATCCCTATAGCCTGACTCAAAGACGAGGGCCCTAGCCAGGGTCTCTCAATAAGGATATCCCTATAGCTTGACTCAAAGACGAGGGCCCTAGCCAGGGTCTCTCAATAAGGATATCCCTATAGCCTGACTCAAAGACGAGGGCCCTAGCCAGAGTCTCTCAATAAGGATATCCCTATAGCCTGACTCAAAGACGAGGGCCCTAGCCAGAGTCTCTCAATAAGGATATCCCTATAGCCTGACTCAAAGACGAGGGCCCTAGCCAGAGTCTCTCAATGAGAATATCCCTATAGCCTGGCTCAAAGACGAACGCCCTAGCCACAGTCTCTTAATAAGGATATCCCTATAGCCTGGCTCAAAGACGAGGGCCCTAGCCAGAGTCTCTTAATAAGGATATCCCTATAGCCTGACTCAAAGACGAGGGCCCTAGCCAGGGTCTCTCAATAAGGATATCCCTATAGCCTGGCTGAAAGACGAGGGCCCTAGCCAGAGTCTCTCAATAAGGAAATCCCTATAGCCTGACTCAAAGACGAGGGCCCTAGCCAGAGTCTCTCAATAAGGATATCCCTATAGCCTGACTCAAAGACGAGGGCCCTAGCCACAGTCTCTTAATAAGGATATCCCTATAGCCTGACTCAAAGACGAGGGCCCTAGCCAGAGTCTCTCAATAAGGATATCCCTATAGCCTGACTCAAAGACGAGGGCCCTAGCCAGAGTCTCTCAATGAGGATATCCCTATAGCCTGACTCAAAGACGAGGGCCCTAGCCAGAGTCTCTTAATAAGGATATCCCTATAGCCTGGCTCAAAGACGAGGGCCCTAGCCACAGTCTCTTAATAAGGATATCCCTATAGCCTGACTCAAAGACGAGGGCCCTAGCCAGAGTCTCTCAATAAGGATATCCCTACAGCCTGGCTCAAAGACGAGGGCCCTAGCCAGAGTCTCTCAATAAGGAAATCCCTATAGCCTGACTCAAAGACGAGGGCCCTAGCCAGAGTCTCTCAATAAGGATATCCCTATAGCCTGACTCAAAGACGAACGCCCTAGCCACAGTCTCTCAATAAGGATATCCCTATAGCCTGACTCAAAGACGAGGGCCCTAGCCAGAGTCTCTTAATAAGGATATCCCTACAGCCTGACTCAAAGACGAGGGCCCTAGCCACAGTCTCTTAATAAGGATATCCCTACAGCCTGACTCAAAGACGAGGGCCCTAGCCAGAGTCTCTTAATAAGGATATCCCTACAGCCTGACTCAAAGACGAGGGCCCTAGCCAGAGTCTCTCAATAAGGATATCCCTACAGCCTGGCTCAAAGACGAGGGCCCTAGCCACAGTCTCTTAATAAGGATATCCCTATAGCCTGACTCAAAGACGAGGGCCCTAGTCAGAGTCTCTCAATGAGGATATCCCTATAGCCTGACTTAAAGACGAGGGCCCTAGCCAGAGTCTCTTAATAAGGATATCCCTATAGCCTGGCTCAAAGACGAGGGCCCTAGCCACAGTCTCTTAATAAGGATATCCCTATAGCCTGACTCAAAGACGAGGGCCCTAGCCAGAGTCTCTCAATAAGGATATCCCTACAGCCTGGCTCAAAGACGAGGGCCCTAGCCAGAGTCTCTCAATAAGGAAATCCCTATAGCCTGACTCAAAGACGAGGGCCCTAGCCAGAGTCTCTCAATAAGGATATCCCTATAGCCTGGCTCAAAGACGAGGGCCCTAGCCACAGTCTCTCAATAAGGATATCCCTATAGCCTGACTCAAAGACGAGGGCCCTAGCCACAGTCTCTCAATAAGGATATCCCAATAGCCTGACTCAAAGACAAACGCCCTAGCCAGAGTCTCTCAATAAGGATATCCCTATAGCCTGGCTCAAAGACGAGGGCCCTAGCCACAGTCTCTTAATAAGGATATCCCTATAGCCTGACTCAAAGACGAGGGCCCTAGCCAGAGTCTCTCAATAAGGATATCCCTATAGCCTGACTCAAAGACGAGGGCCCTAGCCACAGTCTCTTAATAAGGATATCCCTATAGCCTGACTCAAAGACGAGGGCCCTAGCCACAGTCTCTCAATAAGGATATCCCTATAGCCTGACTCAAAGACGAACGCCCTAGCCACAGTCTCTCAATAAGGATATCCCTATAGCCTGACTCAAAGACGAGGGCCCTAGCCAGAGTCTCTTAATAAGGATATCCCTACAGCCTGACTCAAAGACGAGGGCCCTAGCCAGAGTCTCTCAATAAGAATATCCCTATAGCCTGACTCAAAAACGAGGACCCTAGCCAGAGTCTCTTAATAATGATATCCCTATAGCCTGGCTCAAAAACGAGGGCCCTAGCCAGAGTCTCTCAATAATGATATCCCTATAGCCTGACTCAAAAACGAGGGCCCTAGCCAGAGTCTCTTAATAAGGATATCCCTATAGCCTGGCTCAAAGACGAGGGCCCTAGCCACAGTCTCTCAATAAGGATATCCCTATAGCCTGGCTCAAAGACGAGGGCCCTAGCCACAGTCTCTCAATAAGGATATCCCTATAGCCGGACTCAAAGACGAGGGCCCTAGCCAGAGTCTCTCAATAAGGATATCCCTATAGCCTGGCTCAAAGACGTACACCCTAGCCACAGTCTCTCAATAAGGATATCCCTATAGCCTGACTCAAAGACGAGGGCCCTAGCCAGGGTCTCTCAATAAGGATATCCCTATAGCTTGACTCAAAGACGAGGGCCCTAGCCAGGGTCTCTCAATAAGGATATCCCTATAGCCTGACTCAAAGACGAGGGCCCTAGCCAGAGTCTCTCAATAAGGATATCCCTATAGCCTGACTCAAAGACGAGGGCCCTAGCCAGAGTCTCTCAATAAGGATATCCCTATAGCCTGACTCAAAGACGAGGGCCCTAGCCAGAGTCTCTCAATGAGAATATCCCTATAGCCTGGCTCAAAGACGAACGCCCTAGCCACAGTCTCTTAATAAGGATATCCCTATAGCCTGGCTCAAAGACGAGGGCCCTAGCCAGAGTCTCTTAATAAGGATATCCCTATAGCCTGACTCAAAGACGAGGGCCCTAGCCAGGGTCTCTCAATAAGGATATCCCTATAGCCTGGCTGAAAGACGAGGGCCCTAGCCAGAGTCTCTCAATAAGGAAATCCCTATAGCCTGACTCAAAGACGAGGGCCCTAGCCAGAGTCTCTCAATAAGGATATCCCTATAGCCTGACTCAAAGACGAGGGCCCTAGCCACAGTCTCTTAATAAGGATATCCCTATAGCCTGACTCAAAGACGAGGGCCCTAGCCAGAGTCTCTCAATAAGGATATCCCTATAGCCTGACTCAAAGACGAGGGCCCTAGCCAGAGTCTCTCAATGAGGATATCCCTATAGCCTGACTCAAAGACGAGGGCCCTAGCCAGAGTCTCTTAATAAGGATATCCCTATAGCCTGGCTCAAAGACGAGGGCCCTAGCCACAGTCTCTTAATAAGGATATCCCTATAGCCTGACTCAAAGACGAGGGCCCTAGCCAGAGTCTCTCAATAAGGATATCCCTACAGCCTGGCTCAAAGACGAGGGCCCTAGCCAGAGTCTCTCAATAAGGAAATCCCTATAGCCTGACTCAAAGACGAGGGCCCTAGCCAGAGTCTCTCAATAAGGATATCCCTATAGCCTGACTCAAAGACGAACGCCCTAGCCACAGTCTCTCAATAAGGATATCCCTATAGCCTGACTCAAAGACGAGGGCCCTAGCCAGAGTCTCTTAATAAGGATATCCCTACAGCCTGACTCAAAGACGAGGGCCCTAGCCACAGTCTCTTAATAAGGATATCCCTACAGCCTGACTCAAAGACGAGGGCCCTAGCCAGAGTCTCTTAATAAGGATATCCCTACAGCCTGACTCAAAGACGAGGGCCCTAGCCAGAGTCTCTCAATAAGGATATCCCTACAGCCTGGCTCAAAGACGAGGGCCCTAGCCACAGTCTCTTAATAAGGATATCCCTATAGCCTGACTCAAAGACGAGGGCCCTAGTCAGAGTCTCTCAATAAGGCTTTCCCTATAGCCTGACTCAAAGACGAGGGCCCTAGCCACAGTCTCTTAATAAGGATATCCCTATAGCCTGACTCAAAGACGAACGCCCTAGCCACAGTCTCTCAATAAGGATATCCCTACAGCCTGACTCAAAGACGAACGCCCTAGCCACAGTCTCTTAATAAGGATATCCCTATAGCCTGACTCAAAGACGAGGGCCCTAGCCACAGTCTCTCAATAAGGATATCCCTATATCCTGACTCAAAGACGAGGGCCCTAGCCAGAGTCTCTTAATAAGGATATCCCTACAGCCTGGCTCAAAGACGAGGGCCCTAGCCAGAGTCTCTTAATAAGGATATCCCTATAGCCTGACTCAAAGACGAGGGCCCTAGCCAGAGTCTCTCAATAAGGATATCCCTACAGCCTGACTCAAAGACGAGGGCCCTAGCCACAGTCTCTTAATAAGGATATCCCTATAGCCTGACTCAAAGACGAGGGCCCTAGCCAGAGTCTCTTAATAAGGATATCCCTATAGCCTGACTCAAAGACGAACGCCCTAGCCACAGTCTCTCAATAAGGATATCCCTACAGCCTGACTCAAAGACGAGGGCCCTAGCCACAGTCTCTTAATAAGGATATCCCTATAGCCTGACTCAAAGACGAGGGCCCTAGCCAGAGTCTCTCAATAAGGATATCCCTATAGCCTGACTCAAAGACAAACGCCCTAGCCACAGTCTCTTAATAAGGATATCCCTATAGCCTGACTCAAAGACGAGGGCCCTAGCCACAGTCTCTCAATAAGGATATCCCTACAGCCTGACTCAAAGACGAGGGCCCTAGCCACAGTCTCTTAATAAGAATATCCCTATAGCCTGGCTCAAAGACAAACGCCCTAGCCACAGTCTCTTAATAAGGATATCCCTACAGCCTGACTCAAAGACGAACGCCCTAGCCACAGTCTCTCAATAAGAATATCCCTATAGCCTGACTCAAAGACGAACGCCCTAGCCACAGTCTCTCAATAAGGATATCCCTATAGCCTGACTCAAAGACGAGGGCCCTAGCCAGAGTCTCTCAATAAGAATATCCCTATAGCCTGACTCAAAGACGAGGGCCCTAGCCACAGTCTCTTAATAAGGATATCCCTATAGCCTGACTCAAAGACGAGGGCCCTAGCCACAGTCTCTCAATAAGGATATCCCTACAGCCTGGCTCAAAGACGAACGCCCTAGCCACAGTCTCTCAATAAGGATATCCCTATAGCCTGGCTCAAAGACGAGGGCCCTAGCCAGAGTCTCTTAATAAGGATATCCCTATAGCCTGGCTCAAAGACGAGGGCCCTAGCCAGAGTCTCTCAATAAGGATATCCCTACAGCCTGGCTCAAAGACGAGGGCCCTAGCCAGAGTCTCTCAATAAGGATATCCCTACAGCCTGACTCAAAGACGAGGGCCCTAGCCAGAGTCTCTTAATAAGGATATCCCTATAGCCTGACTCAAAGACGAGGGCCCTAGCCAGAGTCTCTCAATAAGGATATCCCTATAGCCTGGCTCAAAGACGAGGGCCCTAGCCACAGTCTCTCAATAAGGATATCCCTATAGCCGGACTCAAAGACGAGGGCCCTAGCCAGAGTCTCTCAATAAGGATATCCCTATAGCCTGGCTCAAAGACGTACACCCTAGCCACAGTCTCTCAATAAGGATATCCCTATAGCCTGACTCAAAGACGAGGGCCCTAGCCAGGGTCTCTCAATAAGGATATCCCTATAGCTTGACTCAAAGACGAGGGCCCTAGCCAGGGTCTCTCAATAAGGATATCCCTATAGCCTGACTCAAAGACGAGGGCCCTAGCCAGAGTCTCTCAATAAGGATATCCCTATAGCCTGACTCAAAGACGAGGGCCCTAGCCAGAGTCTCTCAATAAGGATATCCCTATAGCCTGACTCAAAGACGAGGGCCCTAGCCAGAGTCTCTCAATGAGAATATCCCTATAGCCTGGCTCAAAGACGAACGCCCTAGCCACAGTCTCTTAATAAGGATATCCCTATAGCCTGGCTCAAAGACGAGGGCCCTAGCCAGAGTCTCTTAATAAGGATATCCCTATAGCCTGACTCAAAGACGAGGGCCCTAGCCAGGGTCTCTCAATAAGGATATCCCTATAGCCTGGCTGAAAGACGAGGGCCCTAGCCAGAGTCTCTCAATAAGGAAATCCCTATAGCCTGACTCAAAGACGAGGGCCCTAGCCAGAGTCTCTCAATAAGGATATCCCTATAGCCTGACTCAAAGACGAGGGCCCTAGCCACAGTCTCTTAATAAGGATATCCCTATAGCCTGACTCAAAGACGAGGGCCCTAGCCAGAGTCTCTCAATAAGGATATCCCTATAGCCTGACTCAAAGACGAGGGCCCTAGCCAGAGTCTCTCAATGAGGATATCCCTATAGCCTGACTCAAAGACGAGGGCCCTAGCCAGAGTCTCTTAATAAGGATATCCCTATAGCCTGGCTCAAAGACGAGGGCCCTAGCCACAGTCTCTTAATAAGGATATCCCTATAGCCTGACTCAAAGACGAGGGCCCTAGCCAGAGTCTCTCAATAAGGATATCCCTACAGCCTGGCTCAAAGACGAGGGCCCTAGCCAGAGTCTCTCAATAAGGAAATCCCTATAGCCTGACTCAAAGACGAGGGCCCTAGCCAGAGTCTCTCAATAAGGATATCCCTATAGCCTGACTCAAAGACGAACGCCCTAGCCACAGTCTCTCAATAAGGATATCCCTATAGCCTGACTCAAAGACGAGGGCCCTAGCCAGAGTCTCTTAATAAGGATATCCCTACAGCCTGACTCAAAGACGAGGGCCCTAGCCACAGTCTCTTAATAAGGATATCCCTACAGCCTGACTCAAAGACGAGGGCCCTAGCCAGAGTCTCTTAATAAGGATATCCCTACAGCCTGACTCAAAGACGAGGGCCCTAGCCAGAGTCTCTCAATAAGGATATCCCTACAGCCTGGCTCAAAGACGAGGGCCCTAGCCACAGTCTCTTAATAAGGATATCCCTATAGCCTGACTCAAAGACGAGGGCCCTAGTCAGAGTCTCTCAATGAGGATATCCCTATAGCCTGACTTAAAGACGAGGGCCCTAGCCAGAGTCTCTTAATAAGGATATCCCTATAGCCTGGCTCAAAGACGAGGGCCCTAGCCACAGTCTCTTAATAAGGATATCCCTATAGCCTGACTCAAAGACGAGGGCCCTAGCCAGAGTCTCTCAATAAGGATATCCCTACAGCCTGGCTCAAAGACGAGGGCCCTAGCCAGAGTCTCTCAATAAGGAAATCCCTATAGCCTGACTCAAAGACGAGGGCCCTAGCCAGAGTCTCTCAATAAGGATATCCCTATAGCCTGGCTCAAAGACGAGGGCCCTAGCCACAGTCTCTCAATAAGGATATCCCTATAGCCTGACTCAAAGACGAGGGCCCTAGCCACAGTCTCTCAATAAGGATATCCCAATAGCCTGACTCAAAGACAAACGCCCTAGCCAGAGTCTCTCAATAAGGATATCCCTATAGCCTGGCTCAAAGACGAGGGCCCTAGCCACAGTCTCTTAATAAGGATATCCCTATAGCCTGACTCAAAGACGAGGGCCCTAGCCAGAGTCTCTCAATAAGGATATCCCTATAGCCTGACTCAAAGACGAGGGCCCTAGCCACAGTCTCTTAATAAGGATATCCCTATAGCCTGACTCAAAGACGAGGGCCCTAGCCACAGTCTCTCAATAAGGATATCCCTATAGCCTGACTCAAAGACGAACGCCCTAGCCACAGTCTCTCAATAAGGATATCCCTATAGCCTGACTCAAAGACGAGGGCCCTAGCCAGAGTCTCTTAATAAGGATATCCCTACAGCCTGACTCAAAGACGAGGGCCCTAGCCAGAGTCTCTCAATAAGGATATCCCTACAGCCTGACTCAAAGACGAGGGCCCTAGCCAGAGTCTCTTAATAAGGATATCCCTATAGCCTGACTCAAAGACGAGGGCCCTAGCCAGAGTCTCTCAATAAGGATATCCCTATAGCCTGGCTCAAAGACGAGGGCCCTAGCCACAGTCTCTCAATAAGGATATCCCTATAGCCGGACTCAAAGACGAGGGCCCTAGCCAGAGTCTCTCAATAAGGATATCCCTATAGCCTGGCTCAAAGACGTACACCCCTAGCCACAGTCTCTCAATAAGGATATCCCTATAGCCTGACTCAAAGACGAGGGCCCTAGCCAGGGTCTCTCAATAAGGATATCCCTATAGCTTGACTCAAAGACGAGGGCCCTAGCCAGGGTCTCTCAATAAGGATATCCCTATAGCCTGACTCAAAGACGAGGGCCCTAGCCAGAGTCTCTCAATAAGGATATCCCTATAGCCTGACTCAAAGACGAGGGCCCTAGCCAGAGTCTCTCAATAAGGATATCCCTATAGCCTGACTCAAAGACGAGGGCCCTAGCCAGAGTCTCTCAATGAGAATATCCCTATAGCCTGGCTCAAAGACGAACGCCCTAGCCACAGTCTCTTAATAAGGATATCCCTATAGCCTGGCTCAAAGACGAGGGCCCTAGCCAGAGTCTCTTAATAAGGATATCCCTATAGCCTGACTCAAAGACGAGGGCCCTAGCCAGGGTCTCTCAATAAGGATATCCCTATAGCCTGGCTGAAAGACGAGGGCCCTAGCCAGAGTCTCTCAATAAGGAAATCCCTATAGCCTGACTCAAAGACGAGGGCCCTAGCCAGAGTCTCTCAATAAGGATATCCCTATAGCCTGACTCAAAGACGAGGGCCCTAGCCACAGTCTCTTAATAAGGATATCCCTATAGCCTGACTCAAAGACGAGGGCCCTAGCCAGAGTCTCTCAATAAGGATATCCCTATAGCCTGACTCAAAGACGAGGGCCCTAGCCAGAGTCTCTCAATGAGGATATCCCTATAGCCTGACTCAAAGACGAGGGCCCTAGCCAGAGTCTCTTAATAAGGATATCCCTATAGCCTGGCTCAAAGACGAGGGCCCTAGCCACAGTCTCTTAATAAGGATATCCCTATAGCCTGACTCAAAGACGAGGGCCCTAGCCAGAGTCTCTCAATAAGGATATCCCTACAGCCTGGCTCAAAGACGAGGGCCCTAGCCAGAGTCTCTCAATAAGGAAATCCCTATAGCCTGACTCAAAGACGAGGGCCCTAGCCAGAGTCTCTCAATAAGGATATCCCTATAGCCTGACTCAAAGACGAACGCCCTAGCCACAGTCTCTCAATAAGGATATCCCTATAGCCTGACTCAAAGACGAGGGCCCTAGCCAGAGTCTCTTAATAAGGATATCCCTACAGCCTGACTCAAAGACGAGGGCCCTAGCCACAGTCTCTTAATAAGGATATCCCTACAGCCTGACTCAAAGACGAGGGCCCTAGCCAGAGTCTCTTAATAAGGATATCCCTACAGCCTGACTCAAAGACGAGGGCCCTAGCCAGAGTCTCTCAATAAGGATATCCCTACAGCCTGGCTCAAAGACGAGGGCCCTAGCCACAGTCTCTTAATAAGGATATCCCTATAGCCTGACTCAAAGACGAGGGCCCTAGTCAGAGTCTCTCAATGAGGATATCCCTATAGCCTGACTTAAAGACGAGGGCCCTAGCCAGAGTCTCTTAATAAGGATATCCCTATAGCCTGGCTCAAAGACGAGGGCCCTAGCCACAGTCTCTTAATAAGGATATCCCTATAGCCTGACTCAAAGACGAGGGCCCTAGCCAGAGTCTCTCAATAAGGATATCCCTACAGCCTGGCTCAAAGACGAGGGCCCTAGCCAGAGTCTCTCAATAAGGAAATCCCTATAGCCTGACTCAAAGACGAGGGCCCTAGCCAGAGTCTCTCAATAAGGATATCCCTATAGCCTGGCTCAAAGACGAGGGCCCTAGCCACAGTCTCTCAATAAGGATATCCCTATAGCCTGACTCAAAGACGAGGGCCCTAGCCACAGTCTCTCAATAAGGATATCCCAATAGCCTGACTCAAAGACAAACGCCCTAGCCAGAGTCTCTCAATAAGGATATCCCTATAGCCTGGCTCAAAGACGAGGGCCCTAGCCACAGTCTCTTAATAAGGATATCCCTATAGCCTGACTCAAAGACGAGGGCCCTAGCCAGAGTCTCTCAATAAGGATATCCCTATAGCCTGACTCAAAGACGAGGGCCCTAGCCACAGTCTCTTAATAAGGATATCCCTATAGCCTGACTCAAAGACGAGGGCCCTAGCCACAGTCTCTCAATAAGGATATCCCTATAGCCTGACTCAAAGACGAACGCCCTAGCCACAGTCTCTCAATAAGGATATCCCTATAGCCTGACTCAAAGACGAGGGCCCTAGCCAGAGTCTCTTAATAAGGATATCCCTACAGCCTGACTCAAAGACGAGGGCCCTAGCCAGAGTCTCTCAATAAGAATATCCCTATAGCCTGACTCAAAAACGAGGACCCTAGCCAGAGTCTCTTAATAATGATATCCCTATAGCCTGGCTCAAAAACGAGGGCCCTAGCCAGAGTCTCTCAATAATGATATCCCTATAGCCTGACTCAAAACGAGGGCCCTAGCCAGAGTCTCTTAATAAGGATATCCCTATAGCCTGGCTCAAAGACGAGGGCCCTAGCCACAGTCTCTCAATAAGGATATCCCTATAGCCTGGCTCAAAGACGAGGGCCCTAGCCACAGTCTCTCAATAAGGATATCCCTATAGCCGGACTCAAAGACGAGGGCCCTAGCCAGAGTCTCTCAATAAGGATATCCCTATAGCCTGGCTCAAAGACGTACACCCTAGCCACAGTCTCTCAATAAGGATATCCCTATAGCCTGACTCAAAGACGAGGGCCCTAGCCAGGGTCTCTCAATAAGGATATCCCTATAGCTTGACTCAAAGACGAGGGCCCTAGCCAGGGTCTCTCAATAAGGATATCCCTATAGCCTGACTCAAAGACGAGGGCCCTAGCCAGAGTCTCTCAATAAGGATATCCCTATAGCCTGACTCAAAGACGAGGGCCCTAGCCAGAGTCTCTCAATAAGGATATCCCTATAGCCTGACTCAAAGACGAGGGCCCTAGCCAGAGTCTCTCAATGAGAATATCCCTATAGCCTGGCTCAAAGACGAACGCCCTAGCCACAGTCTCTTAATAAGGATATCCCTATAGCCTGGCTCAAAGACGAGGGCCCTAGCCAGAGTCTCTTAATAAGGATATCCCTATAGCCTGACTCAAAGACGAGGGCCCTAGCCAGGGTCTCTCAATAAGGATATCCCTATAGCCTGGCTGAAAGACGAGGGCCCTAGCCAGAGTCTCTCAATAAGGAAATCCCTATAGCCTGACTCAAAGACGAGGGCCCTAGCCAGAGTCTCTCAATAAGGATATCCCTATAGCCTGACTCAAAGACGAGGGCCCTAGCCACAGTCTCTTAATAAGGATATCCCTATAGCCTGACTCAAAGACGAGGGCCCTAGCCAGAGTCTCTCAATAAGGATATCCCTATAGCCTGACTCAAAGACGAGGGCCCTAGCCAGAGTCTCTCAATGAGGATATCCCTATAGCCTGACTCAAAGACGAGGGCCCTAGCCAGAGTCTCTTAATAAGGATATCCCTATAGCCTGGCTCAAAGACGAGGGCCCTAGCCACAGTCTCTTAATAAGGATATCCCTATAGCCTGACTCAAAGACGAGGGCCCTAGCCAGAGTCTCTCAATAAGGATATCCCTACAGCCTGGCTCAAAGACGAGGGCCCTAGCCAGAGTCTCTCAATAAGGAAATCCCTATAGCCTGACTCAAAGACGAGGGCCCTAGCCAGAGTCTCTCAATAAGGATATCCCTATAGCCTGACTCAAAGACGAACGCCCTAGCCACAGTCTCTCAATAAGGATATCCCTATAGCCTGACTCAAAGACGAGGGCCCTAGCCAGAGTCTCTTAATAAGGATATCCCTACAGCCTGACTCAAAGACGAGGGCCCTAGCCACAGTCTCTTAATAAGGATATCCCTACAGCCTGACTCAAAGACGAGGGCCCTAGCCAGAGTCTCTTAATAAGGATATCCCTACAGCCTGACTCAAAGACGAGGGCCCTAGCCAGAGTCTCTCAATAAGGATATCCCTACAGCCTGGCTCAAAGACGAGGGCCCTAGCCACAGTCTCTTAATAAGGATATCCCTATAGCCTGACTCAAAGACGAGGGCCCTAGTCAGAGTCTCTCAATAAGGCTTTCCCTATAGCCTGACTCAAAGACGAGGGCCCTAGCCACAGTCTCTTAATAAGGATATCCCTATAGCCTGACTCAAAGACGAACGCCCTAGCCACAGTCTCTCAATAAGGATATCCCTACAGCCTGACTCAAAGACGAACGCCCTAGCCACAGTCTCTTAATAAGGATATCCCTATAGCCTGACTCAAAGACGAGGGCCCTAGCCACAGTCTCTCAATAAGGATATCCCTATATCCTGACTCAAAGACGAGGGCCCTAGCCAGAGTCTCTTAATAAGGATATCCCTACAGCCTGGCTCAAAGACGAGGGCCCTAGCCAGAGTCTCTTAATAAGGATATCCCTATAGCCTGACTCAAAGACGAGGGCCCTAGCCAGAGTCTCTCAATAAGGATATCCCTACAGCCTGACTCAAAGACGAGGGCCCTAGCCACAGTCTCTTAATAAGGATATCCCTATAGCCTGACTCAAAGACGAGGGCCCTAGCCAGAGTCTCTTAATAAGGATATCCCTATAGCCTGACTCAAAGACGAACGCCCTAGCCACAGTCTCTCAATAAGGATATCCCTACAGCCTGACTCAAAGACGAGGGCCCTAGCCACAGTCTCTTAATAAGGATATCCCTATAGCCTGACTCAAAGACGAGGGCCCTAGCCAGAGTCTCTCAATAAGGATATCCCTATAGCCTGACTCAAAGACAAACGCCCTAGCCACAGTCTCTTAATAAGGATATCCCTATAGCCTGACTCAAAGACGAGGGCCCTAGCCACAGTCTCTCAATAAGGATATCCCTACAGCCTGACTCAAAGACGAGGGCCCTAGCCACAGTCTCTTAATAAGAATATCCCTATAGCCTGGCTCAAAGACAAACGCCCTAGCCACAGTCTCTTAATAAGGATATCCCTACAGCCTGACTCAAAGACGAACGCCCTAGCCACAGTCTCTCAATAAGAATATCCCTATAGCCTGACTCAAAGACGAACGCCCTAGCCACAGTCTCTCAATAAGGATATCCCTATAGCCTGACTCAAAGACGAGGGCCCTAGCCAGAGTCTCTCAATAAGAATATCCCTATAGCCTGACTCAAAGACGAGGGCCCTAGCCACAGTCTCTTAATAAGGATATCCCTATAGCCTGACTCAAAGACGAGGGCCCTAGCCACAGTCTCTCAATAAGGATATCCCTACAGCCTGGCTCAAAGACGAACGCCCTAGCCACAGTCTCTCAATAAGGATATCCCTATAGCCTGGCTCAAAGACGAGGGCCCTAGCCAGAGTCTCTTAATAAGGATATCCCTATAGCCTGGCTCAAAGACGAGGGCCCTAGCCAGAGTCTCTCAATAAGGATATCCCTACAGCCTGGCTCAAAGACGAGGGCCCTAGCCAGAGTCTCTCAATAAGGATATCCCTACAGCCTGACTCAAAGACGAGGGCCCTAGCCAGAGTCTCTTAATAAGGATATCCCTATAGCCTGACTCAAAGACGAGGGCCCTAGCCAGAGTCTCTCAATAAGGATATCCCTATAGCCTGACTCAAAGACGAGGGCCCTAGCCAGAGTCTCTTAATAAGGATATCCCTACAGCCTGACTCAAAGACGAGGGCCCTAGCCACAGTCTCTCAATAAGGATATCCCTACAGCCTGGCTCAAAGACGAGGGCCCTAGCCAGAGTCTCTCAATAAGGATATCCCTATAGCCTGACTCAAAGACGAGGGCCCTAGCCAGAGTCTCTTAATAAGGATATCCCTATAGCCTGGCTCAAAGACAAACGCCCTAGCCACAGTCTCTTAATAAGGATATCCCTACAGCCTGACTCAAAGACGAACGCCCTAGCCACAGTCTCTCAATAAGAATATCCCTATAGCCTGACTCAAAGACGAACGCCCTAGCCAGAGTCTCTCAATAAGAATATCCCTATAGCCTGACTCAAAAACGAGGACCCTAGCCAGAGTCTCTTAATAATGATATCCCTATAGCCTGGCTCAAAAACGAGGGCCCTAGCCAGAGTCTCTCAATAATGATATCCCTATAGCCTGACTCAAAAACGAGGGCCCTAGCCAGAGTCTCTTAATAAGGATATCCCTATAGCCTGGCTCAAAGACGAGGGCCCTAGCCACAGTCTCTCAATAAGGATATCCCTATAGCCTGGCTCAAAGACGAGGGCCCTAGCCACAGTCTCTCAATAAGGATATCCCTATAGCCTGACTCAAAGACGAGGGCCCTAGCCAGAGTCTCTCAATAAGGATATCCCTATAGCCTGGCTCAAAGACGAACACCCTAGCCACAGTCTCTCAATAAGGATATCCCTATAGCCTGACTCAAAGACGAGGGCCCTAGCCAGGGTCTCTCAATAAGGATATCCCTATAGCTTGACTCAAAGACGAGGGCCCTAGCCAGGGTCTCTCAATAAGGATATCCCTATAGCCTGACTCAAAGACGAGGGCCCTAGCCAGAGTCTCTCAATAAGGATATCCCTATAGCCTGACTCAAAGACGAGGGCCCTAGCCAGGGTCTCTCAATAAGGATATCCCTATAGCCTGACTCAAAGACGAGGGCCCTAGCCAGAGTCTCTCAATAAGGATATCCCTATAACCTGGCTCAAAGACGAGGGCCCTAGCCACAGTCTCTTAATAATGATATCCCTATAGCCTGGCTCAAAGACGAGGGCCCTAGCCAGAGTCTCTCAATAAGGATATCCCTATAGCCTGACTCAAAGACGAGGGCCCTAGCCAGAGTCTCTCAATAAGGATATCCCTATAGCCTGACTCAAAGACGAGGGCCCTAGCCAGAGTCTCTTAATAAGGATATCCCTATAGCCTGGCTCAAAGATGAGGGCCCTAGCCACAGTCTCTCAATAAGGATATCCCTATAGCCTGACTCAAAGACGAACACCCTAGCCAGAGTCTCTCAATAAGGATATCCCTATAGCCTGACTCAAAGACGAGGGCCCTAGTCAGAGTCTCTCAATAAGGATATCCCTATAGCCTGGCTCAAAAACGAACGCCCTAGCCAGAGTCTCTCAATAAGGATATCCCTATAGCCTGGCTCAAAGACGAGGGCCCTAGCCACAGTCTCTTAATAAGGATATCCCTATAGCCTGGCTCAAAGACGAACGCCCTAGCCAGAGTCTCTCAATAAGGATATCCCTATAGCCTGGCTCAAAAACGAGGGCCCTAGCCAGAGTCTCTCAATAAGGATATCCCTATAGCCTGGCTCAAAGACGAGGGCCCTAGCCAGAGTCTCTCAATAAGGATATCCCTATAGCCTGACTCAAAGACGAGGGCCCTAGCCAGAGTCTCTTAATAAGGATATCCCTATAGCCTGACTCAAAGACGAGGGCCCTAGCCAGAGTCTCTCAATAAGGATATCCCTATAGCCTGACTCAAAGACGAACACCCTAGCCAGAGTCTCTCAATAAGGATATCCCTATAGCCTGGCTCAAAGACGAGGGCCCTAGCCAGAGTCTCTCAATAAGGATATCCCTATAGCCTGACTCAAAGACGAGGGCCCTAGCCAGAGTCTCTCAATAAGGATATCCCTATAGCCTGACTCAAAGACGAGGGCCCTAGCCACAGTCTCTCAATAAGGATATCCCTATAGCCTGGCTCAAAGACGAGGGCCCTAGCCACAGTCTCTTAATAAGGATATCCCTATAGCCTGACTCAAAGACGAGGGCCCTAGCCAGAGTCTCTCAATAAGGATATCCCTATAGCCTGGCTCAAAGACGAGGGCCCTAGCCAGAGTCTCTCAATAAGGATATCCCTATAGCCTGGCTCAAAGACGAGGGCCCTAGCCACAGTCTCTTAATAAGGATATCCCTATAGCCTGACTCAAAGACGAGGGCCCTAGCCAGAGTCTCTCAATAAGGATATCCCTATAGCCTGACTCAAAGACGAGGGCCCTAGCCAGAGTCTCTCAATGAGAATATCCCTATAGCCTGGCTCAAAGACGAACGCCCTAGCCACAGTCTCTTAATAAGGATATCCCTATAGCCTGGCTCAAAGACGAGGGCCCTAGCCAGAGTCTCTTAATAAGGATATCCCTATAGCCTGACTCAAAGACGAGGGCCCTAGCCAGGGTCTCTCAATAAGGATATCCCTATAGCCTGGCTGAAAGACGAGGGCCCTAGCCAGAGTCTCTCAATAAGGAAATCCCTATAGCCTGACTCAAAGACGAGGGCCCTAGCCAGAGTCTCTCAATAAGGATATCCCTATAGCCTGGCTCAAAGACGAGGGCCCTAGCCACAGTCTCTTAATAAGGATATCCCTATAGCCTGACTCAAAGACAAGGGCCCTAGCCAGAGTCTCTCAACAAGGATATCCCTATAGCCTGACTCAAAGACGAGGGCCCTAGCCAGAGTCTCTCAATGAGGATATCCCTATAGCCTGACTCAAAGACGAGGGCCCTAGCCAGAGTCTCTTAATAAGGATATCCCTATAGCCTGGCTCAAAGACGAGGGCCCTAGCCACAGTCTCTTAATAAGGATATCCCTATAGCCTGACTCAAAGACGAGGGCCCTAGCCAGAGTCTCTCAATAAGGATATCCCTACAGCCTGGCTCAAAGACGAGGGCCCTAGCCAGAGTCTCTCAATAAGGAAATCCCTATAGCCTGACTCAAAGACGAGGGCCCTAGCCAGAGTCTCTCAATAAGGATATCCCTATAGCCTGGCTCAAAGACGAGGGCCCTAGCCAGAGTCTCTCAATAAGGATATCCCTATAGCCTGACTCAAAGACGAGGGCCCTAGCCAGAGTCTCTCAATAAGGATATCCCTATAGCCTGACTCAAAGACGAGGGCCCTAGCCAGAGTCTCTCAATAAGGATATCCCTATAGCCTGACTCAAAGACGAACACCCTAGCCAGAGTCTCTCAATAAGGATATCCCTATAGCCTGGCTCAAAGACGAGGGCCCTAGCCACAGTCTCTTAATAAGGATATCCCTATAGCCTGACTCAAAGACGAGGGCCCTAGCCAGAGTCTCTCAATAAGGATATCCCTATAGCCTGGCTCAAAGACGAGGGCCCTAGCCAGAGTCTCTTAATAAGGATATCCCTATAGCCTGACTCAAAGACGAGGGCCCTAGCCAGGGTCTCTCGATAAGGATATCCCTATAGCCTGACTCAAAGACGAGGGCCCTAGCCAGGGTCTCTCGATAAGGAAATCCCTATAGCCTGACTCAAAGACGAGGGCCCTAGCCAGAGTCTCTCAATAAGGATATCCCTATAGCCTGACTCAAAGACGAGGGCCCTAGCCAGAGTCTCTCAATGAGGATATCCCTATAGCCTGGCTCAAAGACGAGGGCCCTAGCCAGAGTTTCTCAATAAGGATATCCCTATAGCCTGGCTCAAAGACGAGGGCCCTAGCCAGAGTCTCTCAATAAGGATATCCCTATAGCCTGGCTCAAAGACGAGGGCCCTAGCCAGAGTCTCTCAATAAGGATATCCCTATAGCCTGACTCAAAGACGAGGGCCCTAGCCAGAGTCTCTCAATGAGGATATCCCTATAGCCTGGCTCAAAGACGAGGGCCCTAGCCAGAGTCTCTCAATAAGAATATCCCTATAGCCTGACTCAAAGACGAGGGCCCTAGCCAGAGTCTCTCAATGAGGATATCCCTATAGCCTGACTCAAAGACGAGGGCCCTAGCCAGAGTCTCTCAATGAGGATATCCCTATAGCCTGGCTCAAAGACGAGGGCCCTAGCCAGAGTCTCTCAATGAGGATATCCCTATAGCCTGGCTCAAAGACGAGGGCCCTAGCCAGAGTCTCTCAATAAGGATATCCCTATAGCCTGGCTCAAAGACGAACACCCTAGCCACAGTCTCTTAATAATGATATCCCAAATGAGAAAGATTGTAAGGCGCCTATCAGTGAGAGTTATTACAATAACACTTCATATAACATTTCTTCAACCGCTAAAGCACAAAATGTGTCTCTTAGTTGGATAATCAGTCTATTTTGTCTTTCTTATCTCCTGTCCTCCTCCTTCCTCTTGTTGTTTTCCTGTTCTCTCTCTCCCTCGTTAACAGTTACATGAGTGGGGCCCCTTTGACTTAGTGATTGGTGGAAGTCCGTGTAACGACCTCTCTATTGTCAACCCAGCTAGGAAGGGTCTTTATGGTAGGTGACAACTCTTTACCATTTATCACTTTTGTTCTGGCTCTGCTGAAGACTTACTTCCTGTAGCTGAATTTCATATGCCTGTCCTTCTCTGTCTGTCCTGTAGAGGGCACTGGTCGGCTGTTCTTTGAGTTCTACCGCCTGCTGCACGAGGCTCGGCCCAAAGAGGGCGACAACCGGCCGTTCTTCTGGCTCTTTGAAAACGTGGTGGCAATGGGCGTCAGTGACAAGAGGGACATCTCTCGCTTTCTAGAGGTTTGTTCCTTTACAGAGACTATATAACTTCTAGAAGAACAAATGATACTATATTTCAGTCATGTATATCAGTCATCCATTGGAATATGGATTCACATATTATGAATGCCTTGTGGTGATAATTGACAGTGTATGCTGTCAATATACTAGTTAGGTTATGAAGAAGCAGTTTAAACTTTTAATTTAAACATATTAATTGATCATTGTTTGACATTTTCCTTATACAAAATATTATCTTCACTACATTCTTCTGGTAATTATTGCAAAAGAGAATGTGTCTTCAATAACAAAGTTAAATAAAGGTTAAATTAATATCCTGTCTCTCCTCTTCCAGTGTAATCCGGTGATGATCGATGCCAAGGAGGTGACTGCTGCTCACCGTGCTCGCTACTTCTGGGGCAACCTGCCTGGCATGAACAGGTTGGTGAGAGAACGGTGAGGGAAGAAACAGCGAGCCTGTCACCTAAAGCAATTTATACCTGGGCTAGTTCCTGAGCCAGTCAAACCCAGGAACTAAATAATCCTGATGACCTTTTTTATCTCTCCCCTCCCCTCTCTCTCTCTCTCTCTCTCTCTCTCTCTCTCTCTCTCTCTCTCTCTCTCTCATGCTCTCCTCCTCTCGCTCACTCACTCCTTTTTTATCTCTTCTCTCTCTCTCTCCTCTCTCTCTCTCTCCTCTCTCTCTCACTCTCTCTCCTCTCTCTCTCTCTCTCTCTCACACTCCTCCTCTCGCTCACTCACTCCTTTTTTATCTCTTCTCTCTCGCTCTCTCTCCCTCCTCTCTCTCTCTCTCCCTCCTCTCTCTCTCTCCTCTCTCTCTCACGCTCTCCTCCTCTCGCTCACTTACTCTTTTTTATCTCTTCTCTCTCTCTCTCCTCTCTCTCTCCTCTCTCTCTCTCTCTCCTCTCTCTCTCACGCTCTCCTCCTCTCGCTCACTCACTCTCTTTCTCTCGCTCTTACTCTCTCTTTCACTCGTCCTCTCTCTCGCTGTCTCTCTCTCTCACTGTATTTTCACACTTCTCTTACTTTTCCATCTGTATTCCTCTTCAGGCCCTTGACGGCCATGTTCACTGACAGACTAGACCTTCAGGACTGTTTGGAGCATGGCAGAACAGCGAAGGTCACTTATTCATCTATTTTTGTAGCTGTATTTTTAAAAACAATTGTACAAATTATGCATTTGGCCAAATATGTAATTTATATAGTTTATTAATTTGATTAACTTAGTTCAAGAAAAAAATAAGTTGAGTGTGAGTACCTTTTGAACAGTCAAATTAAATGTTTGGTCATATGAACAATTTGGTCTGTAAACAATACTTGGTTGTCCTATTCTTATGCACCAGCCACTTAGTGTGTTCACCATCTGGTTTCCCCTCAGTTTGGCAAAGTGAGGACCATCACCACTCGCTCTAATTCCATTAAGCAGGGTAAAGACCAGCACTTTCCCGTCTTCATGAACGAGAAGGAGGACATTCTTTGGTGCACTGAGATGGAGAGGTAGGAACGGATTACCTTTCAAATTAATTAATCATACCATAATTAAATGACTTTATTACGAGCAGTTTTTCACAGTGGCATACATCTTTATCATAAAATGATTCCCTTACAGAAAGTGATATATACAGTGGGGTAAAAAAGTATTTTGTCAGCCACCATTTGTGCAAGTTCTCCTACTTAAAAAGATACTTATTTTCCACCATAATTTGCAAATAAATTCAATAAAAATCCTACAATGTGATTTTCTGGATTTTTTTTTCTCATTTTGTCTGTCATAGTTGAAGTGTACCTATGATGAAAAGTACAGGCCTCTCTCATCTTTTTAAGTGAGAGAACTTGCACAATTGGTGGCTGACTAAATACTTTTTTCCCCCATTGTATGATTCCAATGTACCCTTCTATAAAGGACCTAAAGTCAAGCTCACATGGAAACATAGCCCTATGTCACTAATTCTCAAGACTCTCTTCCTCTCTTTGTCCCTCTGTATCTATCCATCTGTCTCCTGCGCTGTCTGTCTGTCTCTTGTTCCCTCTGGTGGCTGTCTGGTTACTGTCTCCTTCCCCAGGGTGTTTGGCTTCCCAGTCCATTACACAGACGTGTCCAACATGAGTCGGCTGGCCAGGCAAAGGCTTCTGGGAAGGTCGTGGAGTGTACCGGTCATCCGACACTTGTTTGCACCACTCAAAGAATATTTTGCCTGCGTTTAACAAGACTTGACTTAACTAGACCATCACAAACATAGAACTGATGTTGTAACCAGAAACATGAGCATTGGTGAAATTATACTACTCCCTGGTACCTGGTATCATTTCCCAGGCAAGCAAAACATCATGAAAGTAAATATTTCAAATTATTTCTTGTAATTTGAAATGTACTTCTTATTCTATTTAATATGTATATGTCATTTTACCTTTTAGCAGTGTTATCCAGTATTTTTTAAATTGATTTATTTGTGCAAGCTATACTTGAGACAAGGCTTTCTTCTCAAGGCACTGAGAAAGAAGAAACTAGGATCTGTGTGGCTTTTAGAATAAGGACTAGGATTGGATGATTGGAAAAGATCTGAAAGAGAGTTGATGATACTGTATGTGCAGTATGTATGTGAAAGATATTGGCGGTGTAGGCATGATTTTCTATTGGCCAATATCTGAAGTGGGTAAAGCAAGCCAGCGACAGTATAGTCATGTTGAGTTTTGATTCCTCCAGCTACTGAGCCTCGCAGAGCTAAAGTGAATAAGGGTGATTGTCTTCAGTGTCATAGAAAGCTGTGTCTTAATGAATCCAAAACATCAGATCACATATACCTCTTTGTTTAAAGTTTATATACACAGTTAACTGAAGGTAAAGGTACTACTGTAAAATGGTTACAATACCATGGTGCTTCACGACGATAGGAAGCATCACAGGTCATGTGGCACAGGCACTACACTTTAGACAAGATGGGATTTATTTTTTGTTTACGTTTTTTTTTCAGTGTAATGTTTTCACTATTTAAAGAAGTTCTGTGTTATTTTAGTAAATTTAAATGATTTCAAAGTGGCGATTAAAGGTGTGGTGACAGTAGACTGCAGAACAATATGCCATATCCTACTCTTTTCTGTTTTACAGCTTTTATAAACATCAATTCTACTGGTGTTCTTTAAATAATTGTTCAAGCCTTGCTCCATGTAAACTCAGGCCCCCCCATGCATGCCTGTGTCTGACTGCACAAACACAACATGAAGCTAGCCACATGGGCGGTGATGCATTCTGTCGTTACCACAACAACAAAATACCTTAAGATCAAAGTCTGTGGTGATGCTTTTTTCTAATGTCATCACTGTACAACTGTTAGTGAGCACGGTGGTTGGACTGGAGGGAGGGCAGATGGCCTGGGGTTTCCACAATAAAGTAAAGACTCTCTCCTTCCCCTTTTCACCCCTGCAAACTACATACTGTCAGGTGCAAATCTTCTAACAAAATGGTGCGGCTTCACAATGTTCTTCTACCTTTTTATAGCGATTTTGTGCTGTTTTACCAACATTATAAAGCACTTTTTTATATGTATACTTTTTTTTTCTTCAGTATTTTAAAATGTTTCTTCTTGGTTTTTCTTGTGAAATGTTGTTTTTATGATGTGAACTGTTCTACAGCTGTGTAATACAGTATGTTTTCTATACAGTAGGGCTGTGCCAATAGAAGTGGAAGAATGGACTCATAGAATTATGTTAAATCCATGTATCCATGGAAACGATTGATTATTGATCCTACTCAATGTACAGTAGATTCATAGAAAATGATTGATGTGCTCCATTTTCATATTGTCTTCTGTTGAAAGCCGTAATTCAGTATGCCATTCTTTGGATAGAACAAGACATTGTAGAATTTAAAACAGAGTTAAGAAACTATGTTATACCGTATGTTTGTAACGTTACCTTTCCAAATGAATATACCAGACCGCAGATGCAATGTCCTCTGCACCTTCCTCTTGTAGACCTCAAATAATTAGAAAAAGCGAGAGTGATAGAGACAGATTTACAAACTGATTACAGGGCCTGCTCCAGGCATAAGCGTTTTGTTTTTTTTAGGAACTCAGTCGGGGTCTGAACTTACTATTGAAAGTAGGAATAGTACAGTACACCAGGTGCAATTTAGACATTTGGTTGGGCATCATTCTGCAGTTTTTCTCTTGTTATGTCAGTCACTGACAGTCACTCAATTGGCCATGTCAGCTAACCAGTTTTAGATTGGTAGTTTGTCTAGCCTGCTATCTAAACTTACATTTACATTTACATTTAAGTCATTTAGCAGACGCTCTTATCCAGAGCGACTTACAAATTGGTGAATTCACCTTCTGACATCAGTGGAACAGCCACTTGGAACAGCCAACTTCAGTGGAACAGCCAACTTGAGTAGTCATGGCCAAATACTGACCGGGCAAGCAGGGCCCGTGCCTAGGGCCCTGATTTTAAGGGGGCCCCATTTATTTGGTTAGTTATTCTCACTCTAAATCTTGGCAAAATGGATAGAAGTGCAGGAAATTAGCTATAAAACTGAAAAATAAATTATCTGCCCCATGGCAAAATGAGTAGAATTGCATGAAATGTGTGATGAAATTGCTAAAAGAATTCTCTGTCCAATGGCAAAATGTGTAGAATTGCAGAAAAATGTATTTAAAACTGCAACATTTTCTCTACGCCCCATGGCAAGATGTGTAGAATGGCTGGGAATTCATTTTTAAATTTGTGGACGATTTAGAAATGAGTTTTTCAGAACTCAAAACTGAAGAGTGAACGGTGACCAGAGAAATACAGTAGCAGAGACGATGACTTACCAATGTTCTATCTAAATATTCTAAATGACTTCATTTCATAAATGTAGTTTCATACATGATTAAGTTCTTAAGTGACCTTATCGTATCCTTTCCACCTTTTTAGTTGAACTTCGGACATTGGGTTTGCAGGAATCCTTATGCGTTGTGTTGACATTGATGTTAATTCCCTTTCCCTATAGTAAATGACCATGCCCCTTGTACAGTTTGTACATAGAGTTTTCCTGTCACTGTTTTTGATTTGTTTTTATTTTTTTGAATTACCTATGAGATGTACAAATATAATTCTTTGCTAATATATATCATGGAATTAGAAAAAAAAGATTAGGTGAAAAACTAAAAAGAAAATCAATTAAAATAGTTTTTTTTAAAATATCATAATAAGCTATGAAGCATTAGAAGGTGGACTCCAAGTGTTGCCTTCTAGTACTGTTCATTTGTTTGATTTGTTTTTTGATGTTTTGAGTGAGTCCTGAGTGAATCCAGTTTAAATGTGTCAAGTGATCTTTAGCCTAATAATGACAGCTTTAAGATGCAATGGTCTCTACTTCACTGCACAGCCCTACATAATGTTGGTTGTTTTTGCCTTTTGTTTCTTTTTATAAGAACTATAAAGAGGGATTGTAGGTGTTTCTGACGGTGCTAAACATTTTATCTAATCAAGAAAAAATATATTTGTTTTGGAAGAGAAATAAAACTTGTCTTGACAATGACTGTTTTTAACTTCCTTTGTAGTATGATGGAAAAGCACCATTATTTCACTCTCATGGGATGCATATATTAACAAATACATTTGAACTTTTGACTTGAAAAAAATATAAATGATAATGAGTTTCCTATATTGTTTTAGACTAGAAATTGCTGTAGTTGGTTGGTGCTTATCTGTTGGAAAAAACATTTACTCCATAATGGGAAATAACAAAAAAATAAAAGCATTTCAGTAATAACGTTTACTGTAGCATAATGTATGTGTAAAACCTGGCATTCGCTTTGTTTCTTAATCCTACATTCCGTGCCATAATATTCTGTCCTCCATGTCTTGTTTTCAATGGTCATTTTTGTTATTATTGGCAAATATTATACTATGTCCCAAATGGCACCCTATTCCCTATATAGTGCACTACACTACATTGGACACTAGTCAAAAGTAGTGCGCTATATAGGGAATAGGGTGCCATTTAGGATTATTTCCCATGACATTTCACTGTTCCAATGCATCAGGCAGGTCAGTCTGTGTGACTTTCTTTTTGTGTCATATTCATTGTTTTATGGTCTATGTTCTTTGTCTTGAAGATGATCAGTGCATACAGCAAATGTAGCAGTCATTCTCCACCCTTTACCCATTACTTATGTTTTAGTGCCCAGAAATAAGAAAACGGCTCCTTATGTATTTGTGCTGGAGAACACTTGAATAAATGTATTGTTTTTGTGCAAAAATATGATAGCTCTTGTTATTCTTCACCTGTACCCGGAATAAATTGAACAATACAAAATCTGATCACTATACTTGATCAGGTTTCTTGGCAACATTTTTTTAGACCTTTATTTAACTAGGCAAGTCAATTAAGAACAAAATGTTATTTTCAATGACAGCCTAGGAACACTGGGTTAACTGCCTGTTCAGGGGCAGAATGGCAGAGTTATACCTTGTCAGCTCGGGGAATTGAGCTTGCAACCATCCAGTTACTAATCCAACACTCTAACCACTAGGATACCCTGCCGCCTCAAGTGTAACAACATACATTACCTATGGAACAATTGTTGCACATCTATACTAAAGTAAAAACCTAAAGCCTACTTTTAAACCATTTTAAAATCTCAGGGAAACATTTTTATTTAAAAAAAGGTAATAGTTTGTTGGCTCTGCTATTGCTCACATCACCCTGGATTTTCTCACACATTGAAAGGCCTAATGATTACTAACAATAATAATCTGTGTTTGTAGTGTTTATTATAGCCTAATGTCTTGTCTTGTGTTCATAATAATTACATAAACCTTAAATCTGAATAGTATACTTTATGCTAAAAAATAATGTGTATTGTTATTTATAGGCTGTCGAGTGATTTTATGGCCTCCTTCCTTTACTATCCATGATCCTTCTTTTCACAATAAGTTCCTGTGTGGCCCAGTTGGTAGAGCATGGTGCTTCCAATGCCAGGTTTTTGGGTTCCGTTCCCACGGGGGACCAGAATGAAAATTAATGCACTCACTACTGTAAGTCACTCTGGATAAGAGTTTCTGCTAAAATGTAATCACAGTTCACATCCAAGATTTTCGAGTGATTGCTCTAACAATGGAAATACATGTCCTCAAAGATGGCAGGCTGGAGGAGGTGAGATCAGATGGGACCATTGTCTCGTACTCAATCATGAAGTTTGCAGATGACACAACAGTGGTAGGTTTGATTACCAACAATGACGAGACAGCCTACAGGGAGGAGGTGAGTGCCCTGGCGGAGTTGTGCCAGGAAAATGACCTCAACGTCAACAAAACGAAGGAGCTGACCGTGGACCTCAGGAGACAGCAGAGGGAGCACGCCCCTATCCACATCAATGGGAAGGTGAAAAACTTCAAGTTCCTCGGTGTACACATCACTGGCAATCTGAAATAGTCCACCCACACAGACATGGTGGTGAAGAAGGTGCAAAAGTGCCTCTTCAACCTCAAAAGGATGAAGAAATTTTGCTTGGCCACTAAGACCCTCAAAAACTTTTACAGATGCACCATTGAGAGCATCCTGTCTGGCTGTATCACCGCCTGGTAAGGAAACTGTACCGTCCACAACCACAGGACTCTTCAGAGTGTGGTGTGGACTGCCCAATGCATCATGCATCACTGGGGGCACACTGCCTGCCCTCCAGGACATCTACAGCACCCGGTGTTACAGGAAGGCCAATAAGATCATCAAGGACCTCAGCCATCTGAGCCACAGCCTGTTCACTCCACTACTATCCAGAAGGCGAGCTCAGTCCAGGTGCATCAAAGCTGGGACTGAGAGACTGAAAAACTGTTTATTTCTAAAGGCCATCAAACTGTTAAATAGTCACCACTAGCCGGCTTCCGCCCAGTACCCTGCTCTGAACTTTAGTCACCACTAGCCGGCTTCCGCCCAGTACCCTGCTCTGAACTTTAGTCACCACTAGCCGGCTTCCGCCCAGTACCCTGCTCTGAACTTTAGTCACCACTAGCCGGCTTCCGCCCAGTACCCTGCTCTGAACTTTAGTCCCCACTAGCCGGCTTCCGCCCAGTACCCTGCTCTGAACTTTAGTCACCACTAGCCGGCTTCCGCCCAGTACCCTGCTCTGAACTTTAGTCCCCACTAGCCGGCTTCCGCCCAGTACCCTGCTCTGAACTTTAGTCACCACTAGCCGGCTACCACCCGGTTACTCAATCATGCACTTTAGAGAATGCTGCCCTATGTACAAAGTCATGGAACATTAATCGCTTTAATAATGTTTACATACTGTTTTACCCACTTCATATGTATATACTGTATTCTAGTCAAGGCCTATTCTATTTAACTATTGCTGTACATGTACTATTCTTCAGATAAATGACATATTCTATCCATATACTGTCTATGTGTCTATACACCCAATCACACACACACACACACACACACACACACACACACACACACACACACACACACACACACACATACAGTGCCTTGCGAAAGTATTCGGCCCCCTTGAACTTTGCGACCTTTTGCCACATTTCAGGCTTCAAACATAAAGATATAAAACTGTATTTTTTTGTGAAGAATCAACAACAAGTGGGACACAATCATGAAGTGGAACGACATTTATTGGATATTTCAAACTTTTTTAACAAATTAAAAACTGAAAAATTGGGCGTGCAAAATTATTCAGCCCCTTTACTTTCAGTGCAGCAAACTCTCTCCAGAAGTTCAGTGAGGATCTCTGAATGATCCAATGTTGACCTAAATGACTAATGATGATAAATACAATCCACCTGTGTGTAATCAAGTCTCCGTATAAATGCACCTGCACTGTGATAGTCTCAGAGGTCCGTTAAAAGCGCAGAGAGCATCATGAATGAACAAGGAACACACCAGGCAGGTCCGAGATACTGTTGTGAAGAAGTTTAAAGCCGAATTTGGATACAAAAATATTTCCCAAGCTTTAAACATCCCAAGGAGCTCTGTGCAAGCGATAATAATGAAATGGAAGGAGTATCAGACCACTGCAAATCTACCAAGACCTGGCCGTCCCTCTAAACTTTCAGCTCATACAAGGAGAAGACTGATCAGAGATGCAGCCAAGAGGCCCATGATCACTCTGGATGAACTGCAGAGATCTACAGCTGAGGTGGGAGACTCTGTCCATAGGACAACAATCAGCCGTATATTGCACAAATCTGGCCTTTATGGAAGAGTGGCAAGAAGAAAGCCATTTCTTAAAGATATCCATAAAAAGTGCTGTTTAAAGTTTGCCACAAGCCACCTGGGAGACACACCAAACATGTGGAAGAAGGTGCTCTGGTCAGATGAAACCAAAATTGAACTTTTTGGCAACAATGCAAAACGTTATGTTTGGCGTAAAAGCAACACAGCTCATAACCCTGAACACACCATCCCCACTGTCAAACATGGTGGTGGCAGCATCATGGTTTGGGCCTGCTTTTCTTCAGCAGGGACAGGGAAGATGGTTAAAATTGATGGGAAGATGGATGGAGCCAAATACAGGACCATTCTGGAAGGAAACCTGATGGAGTCTGCAAAAGACCTGAGACTGGGACGGAGATTTGTCTTCCAACAAGACAGTGATCCAAAACATAAAGCAAAATCTACAATGGAATGGTTCAAAAATAAACATATCCAGGTGTTAGAATGGCCAAGTCAAAGTCCAGACCTGAATCCAATCGAGAATCTGTGGAAAGAACTGAAAACTGCTGTTCACAAATGCTCTCCATCCAACCTCACTGAGCTCGAGCTGTTTTGCAAGGAGGAATGGGAAGAAATTTCAGCCTCTCGATGTGCAAAACTGATAGAGACATACCCCAAGCGACTTACAGCTGTAATCGCAGCAAAAGGTGGCGCTACAAAGTATTAACTTAAGGGGGCTGAATAATTTTGCACGCCCAATTTTTCAGTTTTTGATTTGTTAAAAAAGTTTGAAATATCCAATAAATGTTGTTCCACTTCATGATTGTGTCCCACTTGTTGTTGATTCTTCACAAAAAAATACAGTTTTATATCTTTATGTTTGAAGCCTGAAATGTGGCAAAAGGTCGCAAAGTTCAAGGGGGCCGAAAACTTTCGCAAGGCACTGTATATATATATACAGTTGAAGTCAGTTTACATAAACCTTGGCCAAATACATTTAAAGTCAGTTTTTCACAATTCCTGACATTTAATCCTGGTAAAAATTCCTTGTCGTAGTTCAGTTAGGTTCACCACTTTATTTTAAGAATGTGAAATGTTAGAATAAAAGTAGAGAGAATTATTTATTTCAGTTTTTATTTCTTTCATCACATTCCCAGTGGGTCAGAAGTTTACATACAGTACATTCAATTAGTATTTGGTAGCATTGCCTTTAAATTGTTTAACTTGGGTCAAACGTTTCGGGTAGCCTTCCACAAGCTTCCTACAATAAGGTGGATAAATTTTGTCCCATTCCTCCTGACAGAGCTGAGTCAGGTTTGTAGGCCTCCTTGCTAGCATACGCTCTTTCAGTTCTGCCTACAAATGTTCTATACGTTTGAAGTCAGGGCTTTGTGATGGCCACTCCAATACCTTGACTTTGTTGTTCTTAAGCCATTTTGCCACAACTTTGGTAGTATGCTTGGGGTCATTGTCCATTTGGAAGACCCATTTGCGACCAAGCTTTAACTTCCTGAATGATGTCTTGAGATGTTGCTTCAATATATCCACATAATTTCCCATCCTCATGATGCCATCTATTTTGTGAAGTGCACCAGTCCCTCCTGCAGCAAAGCACCCCCACATCATGCTTCTGCCACCCCCGTGCTTCACGGTTGGGATGGTGTTCTTCGGCTTGCAAGCCTCTCCCTTTTTCCTCCAAACATAACAATGGTCATTATGGCCAAACAGTTCTATTTTTGTTTCATCAGACCAGAGGACATTTCTCAATCTTTGTCCCCACATGCAGTTGCAAACCGTAGTCTGGCTTTTCTTGGCGGGTTTTGGAGCAGTGGTTTCTTCCTTGCTCAGCGGCCTTTCAGGTTACGTCGATATAGGACTCGTTTTACTGTGGATATAGACACTTTTGTACCTGTTTCCTCCAGCATCTTCACAAGGTCCTTTGCTGTTGTTCTGGGATTGATTTGCACTTTTCGCACCAAAGTACGTTCATCTCTGGGAGACAGAACGCGTCTCCTTCCTGAGCGGTATGGCGGCTGCGTGATCCCATGGTGTTTATACTTGCGTACTATTGTTTGTACAGATGAACGTGGTACCTTCAGTCATTTGGAAATTGCTCCCAAGGATGAACCAAACTTGTTGAGGTCTCCCATTTTTTTTCTGAGCTCTTGGCTAATATCTTTTGATTTTCCCATGATGTCAAGCAAAGAGGCACTGAGTTTGAAGGTAGGCCTTGAAATACATCGAGGTACATCTCCAATTGACTCAAATTATGTCAATTAGCCTGTCAGAAGCTTCTAAAGCCATGACATAATTTCTGGATTTTTCCAAGCTGTTTAAAGGCACAGTCAACTTAGTGTATGTAAACTTCTGACCCACTGGAATTGTGATACAGTGAATTATAAGTGAAATAATCTGTCTGTAAACAATTGTTGGAAAAAATACTTGTGTCATGCACAAAGTAGATGTCCTAACCGACTTGCCGAAACTATAGTTCGTTAACAAGAAATTTGTGGAGTGGTTGGAAAAATGAGTTTTAATGACTCCAACCTAAGTGTATGTAAACTTCTGACTTCAACTGTATATATACAGTACCAAATCAAAAGTTTGGACACACCTACTCATTCAAGGTTTTATTTTATTTGTACTATCTTCTACATTGTAGAATAATAGTGAAGACATCAAAACTATGAAGTAACACATATGGAATCATGTAGTAAGCAAAGAAGTGTTAAACAAATCAACATATATTTTATATTTGAGATTCTTCAAAGTAGCCACCCTTTGCCTTGATGACAGCTTTGCACACTCTTGGCTTTCTCTCAGCCAGCTTCATGAGAAATGTTTTTCCAGTCTTGAGGGAGTTCCCACATATGCTGAGCAGTTGTTGTCTGCTTTTCCTTCACTCCGCGGTCCAACTTATACCAGACCATCTCAATTTGTACAACTCTGATATATGTTTTTTTTTCTAAGTTGCCGAAATGCCACATGCTTCACTTACGTTATTTGTACATTTATATTGTTAGTACATTTGTAACAACCTAACTGTTACGAAACTTCGATCACTGTTAGGAAACTTCTATTCGATCACATAAGCCTTACATAGCAAATTAGCAATTACATTTTTGTTGACCAAATCCGACACTCTCGTTGACCTCCATACAAAGATTCCTCACTTCTTGGGTTTTTTTCGTGGACAGATGTTGGGCGGAGTAAAACCTCTCTCTTCGCCTCTTCCTCTCTATTCCTACCCACTGCCTCCAATAACGGTACAGCCCCCTCCAAGTGGATACGCCCTAAGTGCATACTGATTGGTTCCTCTGGTGGCCGATCTGCATTGTCTACCGGTGATTGGAGGGTCTGCACGTTGGACGGGCTTGGATGCTGTGACCGGAGGTTGAGAAGCCTGGAGTCTGCTCACTGTCTACCGCAAGTATTCGTCTCATTCAGCGGATTGGTGCTGTGGTAGGCTATCAGAAAGTAACCCAAAAGGCGTTTTGGTGCCGTAGGCCTGTAGGAGAGGTATGTGGAACAAGATTGTGATATGCAGCCTTAGCATACTAAGAATAAAGTGAAGAAGCCTTTGACTTGGGGACTCAGACTCTGTGCGGGTGTAGCCAATGGATCCGCCCTAGACAACGACGCTTGCTTTATGTGGATACTTTGTTTCTCATTCTGACTGGCTGAATGTCTAGTGTCTGCTACCCGGCGTCCTGACTGCTTCTTGAATATTTCTGATTCTGCCTTCCTAATTCCTTTCATGCCATCCGTAGCTTTTGTTGGGTAGTCGAAATTCTAACCTAATAGGCTATAGGCTACCGGTAGACAGCATATGGAACTCAGACAAGGAACGTAAGCGCTGTAGCTAGCTATCCAATTGCACATGCTATGAATTTGGCCCATCGATTTCTAGGTTCCAAGTGCAACATTATCTTTTAGACTGTGGGATGGAAGAGAATATTTATTAATATAGGTTGTTCTGTTATTATGGGAGGGAGGGTTTTGGAAACAGTTTTCTGCATCGGTTTGGAACATTATGTATCCTGAAGGCCGATGTTTCTTTGTGCCAATGTAGGATGTGCGATGTATTATTGTTGATCTATGATTTATTATATTCAATGAAAATTCTGCCCTTATTTGTTATAGACTATAAGCTAGGGTCTAGCCATTAACATGTGCAGTAACGTTGGAATTGCTATAATTTATGGTTGTATCGATCTGTAACGTTTCAAATTCCATGACCAATTGTCCACGTTGGCTACTGTCATATCTATGTTTGTGACAATTTTGTGAAATATCCTATAAACACTATTTGTAAAAGACTTAGGTCCGACAATACATTAGGCTAGCCTACACAAGACAACCTGCTGGTACTATATTATTTCTGCAGTAGCCTAATTATTTGTGCTCCACCCTGAAATGTGTAAAAAATAATAATAAGCAGCCTGTATGTGTTTCTATTCTACCCGTGGAAGGCATATTGTTGTAACTTCATTCCTTCATTAATTATACATCATAAAACACTCAGTAAGATGTGGGTCAACCAGTAGTGATGGATAACAAATGGTTGATGCATGTTCCCTCCCTCCCATATTTCAATGTGAAGTTTTAGACATCAGCTGTCTGCCTTTAAAATTGTCCGAGATTTGCATCTGAGCATGCCTGATCATGACGTCATCTAGTCAACGTTTTTATCGATAATCTCAGCTCCCTATCTGGAGCTACGAGGAGAGGGACCATGTGGTAAACCTTTCAGCTGCCTCACACCCACACACGTAGGCATGGTGCACAGTCTGCATACGCCCTCACTGTGCATGGAGAATGCATACTCTCACACCCACACACGTAGGCATGGTGCACAGTCTGCATACGCCCTCACTGTGCACGGAGAACGCATACTCTCACACCCACACACGTAGGCATGGTGCACAGTCTGCATACGCCCTCACTGTGCACGGAGAAGGCATACTCTCACACCCACACACGTAGGCATGGTGCACAGTCTGCATACGCCCTCACTGTGCACAGAGAAGGCATACTCTCACACCCACACACGTAGGCATGGTGCACAGTCTGCATACGCCCTCACTGTGCACAGAGAACGCATACTCTCACACCCACACATGTAGGCATGGTGCACAGTCTGCATACGCCCTCACTGTGCACGGAGAACGCATACTCTCACACCCACACACGTAGGCATGGTGCACAGTCTGCATACGCCCTCACTGTGCACAGAGAACGCATACTCTCACACCCACACATGTAGGCATGGTGCACAGTCTGCATACGCCCTCACTGTGCACGGAGAACGCATACTCTCACACCCACACAAGTAGGCATGGTGCACAGTCTACATACGCCCTCACTGTGCACAGAGAAGGCATACTCTCACACCACGTCTCACACCATGCACACACAGGGGGGGGGGGGGGTATTCAGCATATTATCCCAATACATTGTATTGGAAAATGTGAATATCTTCTCATTCTGATGAGATAATAGATCCCTCTGTCCTGCACCACAGTATACCTACACCACAGTACACCTATAAAGTATGTACAGTTGAAGTTGGAAGTTTACATACATTTTAGCCAAATACATTTCAACTCAGTTTTTCACAATTCCTGACATTTAATCCTAGTAAAAATTCCCTGTCTTAGGTCAGTTAGAATCACCACTTTATTTTAAGAATGTGAAATGTCAGAATAATAGTAGAGAATGATTTATTTCAGCTTTTATTTCTTTCATCACATTCCCAGTGGGACAGACGTTTACATGCACTCAATTAGTATTTGGTAGCATTGCCTTTAAACTGTTTAACTTGGGTCAAACTTTTCAGGTAGCCTTCCACAAGCTTCCCACAATCAGTTGTGTGAATTTTGTCCCATTCTTCCTGAAAGAGCTGGTGTATCTGAGTCAGGTTTGCAGGCCTCCTTGCTCGCACACGCATTTTCATGGGATTGAGGTCAGGGCTTTGTGATGGCCACTCCAATACCTTGACTTTGTTGTTCTTAAGCCATTTTGCCACAACTTTGTAAGTATGCTTGGGGTCATTGTCCATTTGGAAGACCCATTTGCGACCAAGCTTTAACTTCCTGACTGATTGCTGTTGCTTCAATATATCTACATAATTTCCCATACTCATGATACCATCTATTTTTTGAAGTGCACCAGTCCCTCCTCCAGCAAAGCACCCCCACATCATGATGCTACCACCCCCGTGCTTCACGGTTGGGATGGTGTCCTTCGGCTTGCAAGCCTCCCACTTTTTCCTCCAAACATAACGATGGTCATTATGGCCAAACAGTTTTTATTTTTATTTCATCAGACCAGAGGACATTTCTCCAAAATGTACAATCTTTGTCCCAATGTGTAGTTGCAAACCGTAGTCTGGCTTTTTTTATGGCGGTTTTGGAACAGTGGCTTCTTCCTTGCTGAGTGGCCTTTCAGGTGATGTTGATATAGGACTCGTTTTACTGGGGATATAGATACTTTTGTACCTGTTTCATCCAGCATCTTCACAAGCTCCTTTGCTGTGGTTCTGGGATTGATTTGCACTTCTCGGACCAAAGTACGTTAATCTCTAGGGAATAGAACGCTTCTCCTTCCCGAGTGGTATGGCGGCTGCGTGGTCCCATGGTGTTTATACTTGCGTACTATTGTTTGTACAGATGAACGTGGTACCTTCAGGCGTTTGGAAATTACTCCCAAGGATGAACCAGGCTTGTGGAGGTCTATAAGCCTTGGCTTATTTCTTTTGATTTTCCCATGATGTCAAGCAAAGAGGCACTGAGTTTGAAGGTAGGCCTTGAAATACATCCACAGGTACACCTCCAATTGACTCAAATGATGTCAATTCGCCTATCAGAAGCTTCTAAAGCCATGACATAATTTACTGGAAATTTCCAAGCTGTTTAAAGGCACAATCAACTTAGTGTATGTAAACTTCTGACCCACCGGAATTGTGATACAGTTTAAATAATCTGTCTGTAATCAATTGTTGGAAAAATTACTTGTGTCATGCACAAAGTAGATGTCCTAACCGACTTGCCAAAACTATAGTTTGTTAACAAGAAATTTGTGAAGTGGTTGAAAAGCGAGGTTTAATGACTCCAACCTAAGTGTATGTAAACTTCCGACTTCAACTGTATGTACAGGTTCATGTGTGGTTTTAGAGTAATAAATAATAGAATGTATTTCTGTGATAGACAGAAACCAGTGTGTGTTTTTGTCCAGACAGCTCAGGGCTGCTTGGTCATACTCAGTGACAGACACAGCCTCCGAGTCAAGCCTGCTAGTTGATGTCACAGCAGCCTGGCCAGGCCAAGCTGAGAACACTATTTATTGTGTTATAACTTGTTTTAGAACACCGCGATTCATTTGTGTTCTTCAATGGGTCCCTTCATCTGAATGTAATTCCAATGGCTGTCAGTAGTACCACCGCTTGTACATACCAAGTTGTAGTTGAAGTGTTGTGGTATTGCTGGTCAGGAAACGAATACCATTCTCCATGAGAGTGAAAAGTGATTTCTCATCTGCGTGTCGCTCTTTCAGAGAAAATATGCAGAGGTTAAATCAAAAAAAAAAATCTTCTACAATGTTCATTTTGGGACTGTAACTCCCTGCACCACAAGCGAGAAAAGTGCTAACCCTTCACTTCTCTCTTCCAGAGCCATCATGTCTTCCAGTTCAGCGACAACCAGGATCCTGATCAAGGGTGGCAAGGTGGGTGTGTTGTGTTGACTGCTGTTGTGGTTATTGATGGTGGTGGTGAAGATCCCAGTGGGATTGAACCATTGTCTGTAAATCTAAAATAAATCACTGGGGAGTGTTGCAGATATTACCTGTTTCATTTATTATTATTTTTTTCTTCTGCCCATCACCTGATTCATGCATATTTTTTCCACCAGGTGGTGAACGATGACTTGACGCAGGAGGCAGACGTCTACATTGAGAACGGCATCATCATGCAGGTGGGGGAGGGGCTGATGATCCCGGGAGGGGCCAAGGTGATTGACGCTTCTGGGAAACTGGTCCTCCCCGGGGGCATCGACACCAGTGTACACCTCCAGCAGACTTTCATGAATGCTACCACCGTGGACGACTACTACAGTGGCACCAAGGTATCTGTTGGCTGTGTGGTCTTCAGGAGTCCTCTCTGTGAGGTTGAGAGAAAAAACACTGTTGTAGGCATTGCCCTCAATAACCCAGTGTTGTAGACATTGCCCTCTATAACCCAGTGTTGTAGGCATTACCCTCAATGTCCCCGTGTTGTAGGCATTACCCTCAATGTCCCCGTGTTGTAGACATCACCCCCAATAACCCAGTGCTGTAGGCATTACCCCCAATAACCCAGTGCTGTAGGCATTACCCTCAATAACCCAGTGTTGTAGACATTACCCTCAATATCCCCGTGTTGTGGGCATTACCCTCAATAATCCAGTGTTGTAGGCATTACCCTCAATATCCCCGTGTTGTAGGCATTACCCTCAATATCCCCGTGTTGTGGGCATTACCCTCAATAGCCCAGTGTTGTGGGCATTACCCTCAATAGCCCAGTGTTGTGGGCATTACCCTCAATAGCCCAGTGTTGTGGGCATTACCCTCACTAACCCAGTGTTGTGGGCATTACCCTCCATATCCCCGTGTTGTGGGCATTACCCTCCATATCCCCGTGTTGTGGGCATTACCCTCAATATCCCCGTGTTGTGGGCATTACCCTCAATATCCCCGTGTTGTGGGCATTACCCTCAATATCCCCGTGTTGTGGGCATTACCCTCAATATCCCCGTGTTGTGGGCATTACCCTCAATGACACGGTGTTGTGGGCATTACCCTCAATGACACGGTGTTGCGGGCATTGCCCTCAATGACACGGCGTTGCGGGCATTGCCCTCAATGACACGGCGTTGCGGGCATTGCCCTCAATGACACGGCGTTGCAGGCATTGCCCTCAATGACACGGCGTTGCAGGCATTGCCCTCAATGACACAGCGTTGCAGGCATTGCCCTCAATGACACAGCGTTGCAGGCATTGCCCTCAATGACACAGCGTTGCAGGCATTGCCCTCAATGACACAGCGTTGCAGGCATTGCCCTCAATGACACAGCGTTGCAGGCATTGCCCTCAATGACACAGCGTTGCAGGCATTGCCCTCAATGACACAGCGTTGCAGGCATTGCCCTCAATGACACAGCGTTGTAGGCATTACCCTCAATAACCCAGCGTTGTAGGCATTACCCTCAATCTATAAGGGCATAGAGTCCAAGATGTTTATTAACAATCCAAAAGGGGCAGGCAAGAGACTGGTCGTGGACAGGCAAAAGGTCAAAACCAGTTCAGTTCCAGAGGTACAGAATGGCAGGCAGGCTCGAGGCCAGGGCAGGCAGAATGGTCAGGCAGGCGGGAATGGAGTCCAGAAAAACAGGCAAAGGTCAAATCCGGGAGGACTAGTAAGAAAATAGAAAAACACACTGGTTGACTTGAACATACAAGACGAACTGGCACAAAGAGACAGGAAACACAGGGATAAATACACTGGGGGAAATAAGTGACACCTGGAGGGGATGGAGACAATAACAGGAACAGGTGAAAGAGATCAGGGCCTGACACAATAACCCAGTGCAGTAGGCATTACCCTCAATAACCCAGTGCAGTAGGCATTACCCTCAATAACCCAGTGCAGTAGGCATTACCCTCAATAACCCAGTGCAGTAGGCATTACCCTCAATAACCCAGTGCAGTAGGCATTACCCTCGGTAACCTAGTGTTGTAGGCATTACCCTCAATAACCCGGTGTTGTGGGCATTACCCTCAATAACCCGGTGTTGTGGGCATAACCCTCAATAACCCGGTGTTGTGGGCATAACCCTCAATAACCCAGTGTTGTGGGCATAACCCTCAATAACCCGGTGTTGTAGGCATTACCCTCAATAGCCCAGTGTTGTGGGCATTACCCTCAATAACCCAGCGCTGTAGGCACTACCCTCAATAACCCAGTGTTGTGGGCATTACCCTCAATAACCCAGTGCTGTTGGCTGCACTGGGTTATTGAGGGTAATGCCAGAGGGCCTCGCCTCTGAGTCTGGTTCCTCTCCAGGTTTCTTCCTTCTAGGGATACTTTGCTACTGTGCTGCTGCTTGCTCCTTGGGGATTAAGGCAGGGTTACTTGTTGTAAAAAAGGCTGTATCAAACAACGTTGATCCATTGACAAAAAGGACACGTGTTTTAGGACTGGCATTACGCTCTCTCTCTGTCTCTCTCTGTATTTTGGTAGAAATCTGCAGCAAGGTTGGACTAGCAATGCCAAATACTCAGTTACAACAATGATATTTCCAGTGGGAAGAACAGGTTGTAATGACGTCATTATTACAATGCCCTCTGGGAATTTGGCAATATACTATACAAATAGGTCATTGCAATGATGAACTGTCAAATGTAATGGTAGCAACTATTGTTAGAGAATGCACTATATGGTTTTGTACAGCAACAAGAGTCAATCTGGTGTTATGGGAAGACGGAGATGTAGTTACCATGCATCAATTGATAATTGACCCAGCCTTGTGGGAAACTAACAACCATCTGTCAGACATATTCCACCTCACTGTAACCCACTGGACCACCATGGTAACTAAATAAACTCATTTTCCCAGTGTGCCTTGCAGCGTGAGGAAAATAACGTAAGATTTTGTGTGGAGACAGACTCCTGAATCCTTCCTCCCTGAATCCCAAGTCGACCCTTAGTCCCTCATTCCCTCATCCCTACACACTCCTGGAGATCTGGATAGAAGGACAAAATCCCACTCAACCTCTCAGAAGGCAAATGGAAGTAATTACCATATTGCCAATAAATTACCAATTCTCTTTGATCTACAGAAATAGCTAGGGGTTGACTAGGGATTCAGGGAGTGAGTAAGAAATATTCAGAGAACTACAATTAAACCGGGTGTGGTTAGGACTCAGATGCTGCATTTATTTAGACCGAGATAGGGGATGCATAATTCTGCTGACTCAAGTTAGATATGATACATTATTCTCTGTTCTGAGTCCTCTTTATTTTATTACATAACTCACTTCCCCATCAATGATTTGAGTTTGAGTTTATTTGAGTTTATTTTTATTTTTACAGGGACAGTGCACATTAATCAACGTTTCAGTAAAAGTGCCGGTTTTAGCCAGCCGGCTAATTTTCAACCACAGTCCCTGGGCAGGTTATTAAAAACAATTACAATATAAACAATAGCAACATAGAACAAGCAAGACATAGCAACACAGGACAAGCAAGACGTAGCATACAGACAGAGCAACATAGAACAAAAAGCAGCAAGACAAAATTCATAAAAGCAACAAAGTGTTTCCACACCTCACAAGCTACAGACAACATGGAAAGCGGCAACACACAGCTAGGGACCATGTTCACAAATCTGATTGACCTTTAGCCATGTCTTCAAGCATTTTGTGAAAGTGTGATATGTGGTGCAGTTATGTGTGTCTGATGGCAGTGTATTCCAGACATGGGAAGCTCTCACAGAGAATGCAGATTTACTAAAGGTGCTTTTCCTTAGGGGAACTATACAGTCACCTCTCATGGCAGACCTTGTGGATCTGCTACCATATGTCTGGGTTTTCTGTTTAACAAAAATATTGAGTGGAGGGGGAGCCAGGCCATTAAGGATCTTGAATACAAGACATGCGTCGGTGTATTGCACAAGATTTTCCCAACTCAAGAGCTAATGCTTTCTAAGCATTTTATATATTTATATATTTATATCTATTTATATAGATGATGTAGCAGGAAGCTGTGGAATCTGTAGCAGGGTGTGCTGACTCCTGATGCAGTCAAACAGCAGCGGACTAAACAGGCCGGAAAGAATTTAATTCTATTCCATTATATTCTGTGTTATTCTTTTCCATTCTCCATTTTATTCTGTTCTATTCAATTCTGTTTTCTATGCTGTTCTATCAGTACACTGGAGGGAGAGCTGGAGGGATAGATGGAGAGAGGGATAAAGGGAAAGACAGTTAAAATAGTAGCTCTCTATTTGATATTATAAAATACGTTTTTATTACAATGTATATTGTATACATTTGTTGCTATGGCAATATTGACTCAATGTTTTTCATGCCAATAAAACTGCTTAAGTTTGAATTTGAGAGAGATGGAGACAGACAGATGAAGGAAAGCGAGAGATACAGAGAGGAGGTGGTGGGGCAAGCAGACTGAGACTGGGGCTTTCCCAGTTCATTTCAGGGCATGGATGACTCATCCATCATTATGCTCAACCACACAGAGATTACACACAGCGTCTGAGAGCATAGCTGTGTTTTAGACCACAAGCTAGCCAAGGGTATGTTATCATTCTTCTAATCTGGGGTTGGCAGACCCTAAGCCCCCCCCCCCCATCAATAGACCGTAGCTGCTGCTGTGCTGCCTGGCTAGAGTACCAAGACAAATGCAGATCGGTTTTTGTTTCCATGGCTACCATGGGGCTGCTGCAGGGACGGCTGAAAAAACCCTTTTCCCTCAGGTCATTTTGCTTGAAGACAATAGTTTTCAAACACACTACACTAGACACACTTACAACTCAACTTACAACCAGACACTCCTCCACTCTCTCTAGGGTCAGATGCTATTAGGATGATGCACTTAACAGCACAGTAACAGACTCGGTTGGTGTTTTAATATAGTAGGTATTTTGTTGTTTTACATCAGTATCAACCTGGTTTTCGAAGGATTTAGAACAAATTTTATTAGTCACATGCACCAAATAATACAGGTGTAGACCTTACAGTGAAATGCCGGTACCCCCCTGTATATATCCTCTTCACGCCGCAAATCATGGGGATCTGGGCCTGTTCCCGAGAAAGCAGTATATTGTTCGCGTCAGACTCGTTAAAGGGGGGAAAAGGATTCTGAACATGTAATGGAACAGTAGTGAAGCTTTCATACGTCGGAATCTATGACTATAAAAATGTATCCTATAGAATCATATTTTAAATGTTTGACTATTAGGATGGCCATATAATGCATTGTTCATTCCTACATTTCGGATCTAGTATGTCTGCCTCAGCTGATTGATGGTCCTTGTTGTAATAAACAATGAGAGGACTGACCGCTGCTTGATATACATTAGTTAGCTCACTGACCGTCTTTAATTACTATCATAACTCTTCATTAGACCCCCCTGGTTTGGGTTACTGATTGATGTATGGCATTTCCATGTGTGTGTTACAAATGGCACCCTAGTTCCTATATAGAGCATACTTTTGACCAGGGTCCATAGGGGGTCCATAGTACATGGAATAGGGTGCCATTTGGGTTGCAGACTATAACATCCACCCAGCAAATAAACGTTAAGGCCAACGTTAAGGCCAACGTTAAGGCCAACGTTAAGGCCAACGTTAAGGCCAACGTTAAGGCCAACGTTATGGGTAATTGACACATTTTACTGTTGATTAATTTCAAAGCTGGGGCAACAGTCATGTGTTCATTCTGTCTTGCTCTAAATTTATAGAGAATAATCAATGCAATTACCTACTAACTAGATGTGACAAGGTTACGAGGCCTTAGAGGGCATGTGTGTGTCCTCTAATACAACCTATGCTGCCTTGTGCCTTATAGGTGACAACGTTTCCACTACCTAGGTCCCATCACCTTTTATAAAGACCTGCTCAAATACATTGAATGTGAGTATGTCATCTTTTTCTATTCCTTGTACAGGCAGCCCTGGCTGGAGGGACCACCATGGTTATAGGACTGGTGTTACCAGAGAAGAACGAATCTCTGCTGGAAGCCTATGAGAAGACCCGCTCCCAGGCTGACAATAAAGCCTGCTGCGATTACGCCCTGCATATGGGTGTCACCTGGTGGGGGCCAAAGGTAACTGTCGTACTCCTTTGATAACTGGAGTCCGGTGGTTTTATACCCTTTTCATTTTGCTGAGCTAAGATGAACCAAACATAGCCCAGGTTTACTACACTGGCCTGATTACACATCCACAAGTTGCTGGATCTGGGCTGGAAAATACATTATGAAAGGAAGATATCCAAGTCAGCACAGTACATATTCAGGTAGGCACGATAATGTGAAAAGGTGTGACTCCTGACTGTTCATCTTGTACAGGTGAACTCTAAAGTCTTAACCCCTGACCTATAGGTACGAGCTGAGATGGAGAGCCTGGTGAGAGATAAAGGCATCAACTCATTCCAGATGTTCATGGCCTATAAGGACCTGTTCATGCTGAGGGACTCTGAGCTCTTCCAGGCCCTACAGAACTGTAAGGACATCGGGGCCGTGGCCCGCGTACTCGCTGAGAACGGAGAGCTGGTGGCCGAGGTGGGTCAGAGTCTCTGGTTCAATATGTAGTTCCATGTCACTGACTTTTCTTCCATCGTATCTTTAAACAGAAAGAAATTATCTGTAATGATTCAGCTTCTAAAAACGTATCTCAATGAGGCAAGTCATTTGCAGCAACCACTACATACAAACATCAACACCCGAATATCAAAGGATTTTTACAGGTAGGCTTGGTAAGTGCAATTTCATATGAGTTGTGTCGTGAGAACTGGTGGCAGAGCAGAGGTGGGACAGGGACTATAGAGCTAGAATTACTAGAACGGACATTCAACGTTACGTGGTGGATGGGCCAGGCGGACATATTTAGTGTACTCTCTATTTCTATGGGTGATGCAACACATACACCAGGATTCATAACCTCATCCTGTGGGTTTTCTAGGGCGCCAAGGAGGCATTGGACCTGGGCATCAGCGGCCCTGAGGGCATCGAGATCAGCAGACCAGAGGAGGTAAGACCAGTCAAATGTATTTTATAAAGCCCTTTTTACATCAGTTGTCACAAAGTGATTTCCAGATACCCAGCCTAAAACCCTAAAGAGCAAGCAATGCAGAGGTAGAAGACCTTCTCTTTACTCTTGTAGCCTGTACTCATATCCGACCACATACTCCCTTGTCTTTCTTTCAGTACTTCATAGACATGATGGAATACAATTCTATTATGGATATCAGCCCTTCATAATATTGTAATGACCCTAGCGTTATGGATATCAGCCCTTCATAATATTGTAATGACCCTAGCGTTATGGATATCAGCCCTTCATAATATTGTAATGACCCTAGCGTTATGGATATCAGCCCTTCATAATATTGTAATGACCCTAGCGTTATGGATATCAGCCCTTCATAATATTGTAATGACCCTAGCGTTATGGATATCAGCCCTTCATAATATTGTAATATTGTAATGACCCTAGCGTTATGGATATCAGCCCTTCATAATATTGTAATGACCCTAGCGTTATGGATATCAGCCCTTCATAATATTGTAATGACCCTTATGGATATCAGTTATGGATATCAATGCCCTTCATATATATTAATAATGACCCTAGCGTTATGGATATCAGCCCTTCATAATATTCTAATGACCTTAGCGTTATGGATATCAGCCCTTCATAATATTGTAATGACCCTAGCGTTATGGATATCAGCCCTTCATAATATTCTAATGACCTTAGCGTTATGGATATCAGCCCTTCATAATATTGTAATGACCCTAGCGTTATGGATATCAGCCCTTCATAATATTCTAATGACCTTATATTATCAGCCCTTCATAATATTGTAATGACCCTAGCGTTATGGATATCAGCCCTTCATAATATTGTAATGACCCTAGCGTTATGGATATCAGCCCTTCATAATATTGTAATGACCCTAGCGTTATGGATATCAGCCCTTCATAATATTGCAATGACCTTTTGAGCAGCGCCTTATGCTACTCACCACAAAATTCTGTTTCTTCTCACAGCTGGAGGCAGAGGCCACCCATCGTGCGATTACCATCGCCAATAGGGTGAGTGTTTGTTCTGTGTCAAGTTGTTGCATTTTCTATATCATCAAGCACAGTGGTACACCACGTGAGTCAAAAGTATGTGGACACTTGCTCATCGGAACATCTCATTCCAAAATCATGAGTATTAATATGGAGTTAATATCATTTGCTGCTATAACAGCCTCCACTCTTCTTGGAAGGCTTTCCAATAGATGTTGGAACATGCAGACTTGCGTGGGGACTTGCTTCCATTCAGCCACAAGAACATTAGTGAGGTCGGGCACTGATGGGGTTGAGGTCAGGGCTCTGTGCTGGCCAGTCAAGTTCTTCCACACCGATCTCGAAAAACCATTTCTATATGGACCTCGCTTTGTGCACAGGGGCATTGTCATTCTGAAACAGGAAAGGGCCTTCCCAAACTGTTGCCACAAAGTTGGAAGCACAGAATCGACTAGAATGTCATTGTGTGCTGTAGCGTTAAGATTTCCCTTCACTGGAACTAAGGGGTCTAGCCCGAACCATTAAAAAAACAGCTCCAGACCATTATTCCTCTTTTACCAAACTTTAGTTGGCACTATGCATTCGGGCAGGTAGCGTTCCCCTGGCATCTGCCAAACCAAGATTCGTCCGTCGGACTGACAGATGGTGAAGCGTGATTCATAACTCCAGAGAACGCGTTTCCACTGCTCCAGAGTCCAAGGGCTGCGAGCTTTACACCACTCCAGTCGACGTTTGGCATTGCGCATGGTGATCTTAGGTTTGTTTGCGGCTGCTCGGCCATGGAAACCCATTTCATGAACCTCTCGACAAACCGTTCTTGTACTGATGCTGCTTTTAGAGGCAGTTTGGAACTCTGTAGTCAGTGTTACAACTGAGAACAGACACTTCGGCACCCGGCGGTCCCGTTCTGTGAGCTTGTGTGGCCTACCACTTTGCGGCGGAGCGGTTGTTGCTCCTAGATGTTTCCACTTTACAATAACAGCACTAACAGTTGACCGGGGCTGTTGGAAAGGTGGCACCCTATGACGGTGCCATGTTGAAAGTCACTGAGGTCTTCTGTAAGGCCATTCTACTGCCAATGTTTATCCATGGAGATTGCATGGCTGTGTGCTCAATTTTTATACACCTGTCAACAAACGGGTGTGGCTGAAATAGCCAAATCCACTAATTTGAAGGGGTGTCCACATACTATTGTGTGTGTAGTGTAACTGATTGGGAAATACCCTGCCATATTAAAGGCAATGGTTTTTCTGGTGAAAGGAAACATGTTGTCTCTCTCTCTGTCATTCTCCCTCAGGCCCACTGCCCTATCTACCTTGTCAACGTGTCCAGCATGTCAGCAGGAAATGTGCTCGCCACAGCCAAGATGCAGGGTAAGGCATGTCCTGTTCTTCCTGTCCTGTCCTACCTGTCCTGTCCTGTCCTACCTGTCCTGTTCCGTCCTACCTGTCCTGTTCTCTCCTGTCAGATCAGAGATTTCCTGTGGTTTGTTACCCTCTGCTGGCTTGGTCTGATGTGGTCTTCACTACAAATGATTTGTGAACGTCTGTCTTGTACAGTAACTGGCCAATACTACATTCTACACACGACACATGACTATCTATGGCTCTGTAGGAACCCATCTTACTGATCTGTCTGTAGGTAAAGTGGTCCATGGGGAGACCACCACGGCCCATGCAGTGCTGAACGGGCTGCAGTACTACCACCAGGACTGGGCCCATGCTGCAGCCTACGTCACAGTGCCTCCTCTACGCCTGGACCCCAATACACCAAACTACCTGATGAGTCTGCTGGGGAAGTAAGAGCACACATACACACACACACACACTCTTACCTGATGAGTCTGCTGGGGAAGTAAGAGCACACACACACACACACACACACTCTTACCTGATGAGTCTGCTGGGGAAGTAAGAGCACGCACACACACACACACACACACACACACACACACACACACACACACACACACACACACACACACACACACACTCTTACCTGATGAGTCTGCTGGGGAAGTAAGAGCACACACACACTCTTACCTGATGAGTCTACTGGGGATGTAAGTGCGCACACACACTCTTACCTGATGATTCTGCTGGGGAAGTAAGAGCACACACACACACACACACACACACTTACCTGATGAGTCTACTGGGGAAGTAAGAGCACACACACACTCTTACCTGATGAGTCTACTGGGGAAGTAAGAGTACACACACACTCTTACCTGATGAGTCTACTGGGGATGTAAGAGCACACACACACACACTCTTACCTGATGAGTCTACTGGGGAAGTAAGAGCACACACACACTCTTACCTGATGAGTCTACTGGGGATGTAAGAGCACACACACACTCTTACCTGATGAGTCTACTGGGGATGTAAGAGCACACACACACTCTTACCTGATGAGTCTACTGGGATGTAAGAGCACACACACACACACACTTACCTGATGAGTCTACTGGGATGTAAGAGCACACACACACACACACTTACCTGATGAGTCTACTGGGGATGTAAGAGCACACACACACTCTTACCTGATGAGTCTACTGGGGAAGTAAGAGCACACACGCACACACTCTTACCTGATGATTCTGCTGGGGATGTAAGAGCACACACACACACACACTTACCTGATGAGTCTACTGGGGATGTAAGAGCAAACACACACTCTTACCTGATGAGTCTACTGGGGATGTAAGAGCACACACACACACACACACTTACCTGATGAGTCTACTGGGGATGTAAGAGCAAACACACACTCTTACCTGATGAGTCTACTGGGGATGTAAGAGCACACACACACACTCTTACCTGATGATTCTGCTGGGGAAGTAAGAGCACACACACACTCTTACCTGATGAGTCTACTGGGGATGTAAGAGCACACACACACACACACTTACCTGATGAGTCTGCTGGGGAAGTAAGAGCACACACACACTCTTACCTGATGAGTCTACTGGGGATGTAAGAGGGGAACGTTTCCTTTGTAATCTGCTAAACGGGTTTAATGTTTGAGCCGACATCCGCAGCATTTTCATCTAATGTGATGTTGGGAATTGTCTTAAAAATTCTATCGCTGTGCACAGATCGTAAATCTATGTTGGCTTGAATCCAGGCACCAGTCTGTTGGCGTTCAGTAATATAATCCAGGCACCAGTCTGTTGGAGTTCAGTAATATAATCCAGGCACCAGTCTGTTGGCGTTCAGTAATATAATCCAGGCACCAGTCTGTTGGCATTCAGTAATATAATCCAGGCACCAGTCTGTTGGCGTTCAGTAATATAATCCAGGCACCAGTCTGTTGGCGTTCAGTAATATAATCCAGGCACCAGTCTGTTGGCGTTCAGTAATATAATCCAGGCACCAGTCTGTTGGCGTTCAGTAATATAATCCAGGCACCAGTCTGTTGGCGTTCAGTGATAATATCATGTTCCAACTCAATTTCCCTCCTGACTCGTCCTCTCCTCCTTCTCTCTGGTCTTTAACAGTGACACTCTGAACATTGTGTTATCAAATCAAAGTTAATGAAATGATGGTGCGTGTGTGTGTTTCCCCTGACCTATCATCTCCTCCCTCTCTCTTGTCTACTGCAGTGACACTCTGAACGTAGTGGTGTCTGACCACCGTCCCTTTACCACCAAACAGAAGGCTATGGGCAAGGATGACTTCACAAAGATCCCCCACGGAGTCCCAGGCATCCAGGACCGCATGAGCGTCATCTGGGAGAGAGGAGTGGTAGGCAACGCTATAAATAGTATTATAGTATCTGTCTAGGCAACGATATAAATAGTATTATAGTATCTGTCTAGTATAGTATTATAGTATCTGTCTAGGCAACGTATTATAGTAAGTCAACGTATAAATAGTATTATAGTATCTGTCTAGGCAACGATATAAATAGTATTATAGTATCTGTCTAGGCAACGATATAAATAGTATTATAGTATCTGTCTAGTCAACGATATAAATAGTATTATAGTATCTATGTCTAGGCAACGATATAAATAGTATTATAGTATCTGTCTAGGCAACGATATAAATAGTATTATAGTATCTATGTCTAGGCAAAATAGTATATAAATAGTATTATAGTATCTATGTCTAGGCAACGATATAAATAGTATTATAGTATCTATGTCTAGGCAACGATATAAATAGTATTATAGTATCTATGTCTAGGCAACGATATAAATAGTATTATAGTATCTATGTCTAGTCAATCTATGTCTAGATATAAATAGTATTATAGTATCTGTCTAGGCAATGTCTAGGCAACGATATAAATAGTATTATAGTATCTGTCTAGGCAATGATATAAATAGTATTATAGTATCTATGTCTAGGCAATGATATAAATAGTATTATAGTATCTATGTCTAGGCAAACGATATAAATAGTATTATAGTATCTGTATTATAGTATCTGTCTAGGCAATGATATAAATAGTATTATAGTATCTATGTCTAGGCAACGATATAAATAGTATTATAATATCTATGTCTAGTCAACGATATAAATAGTATTATATGTCTATCAACGATATAAATAGTATTATAGTATCTATGTCTAGTCAACGATATAAATAGTATTATAGTATCTATGTCTAGTCAACGATATAAATAGTATTATAGTATCTATGTCTAGTCAACGATATAAATAGTATTATAGTATCTATGTCTAGGCAACGATATAAATAGTATTATAGTATCTGTCTAGGCAATGATATAAATAGTATTATAGTATCTATGTCTAGGCAACGATATAAATAGTATTATAATATCTATGTCTAGTCAACGATATAAATAGTATTATAGTATCTATGTCTAGTCAACGATATAAATAGTATTATAGTATCTATGTATAATATAAATAGTATTATAGTATCTATGTCTAGTCAACGATATAAATAGTATTATAGTATCTGTCTAGGCAATGATATAAATAGCATTATAATATCTCTGTCGAAGCAACGATATAAATAGTATTATAATATCTCTGTCTAGGCAACAATGTATTATAGTATGTATAATACTATAAGTATCTGTCTAGGCAACGATCTGTGCTCTAAGACCAGATGGCTAAAAACATGAAGGCATGTACGGCTGGATAGAAAGAAAACAGAAAGATTACATCTGCTATTGTTGCTGTAACTAACTTGTACCGAGGTGCAGACAGAAATGTATCTGTTGCAATATTTGTTGTGCATGGTCCATGATAAATGCCTATGATGTTTGATTCCAGTGGTAAACATATTGATAACAGAATTTCCCTCTCCCTCTGACATTGAACATTTTGATCCCCTGCTAATCTAGGTTGGAGGCAAAATGGATGAGAACCGTTTTGTTGCGGTAACCAGCTCCAACGCAGCGAAGATCTACAACCTGTACCCCAGGAAGGGTAGGATCATCCCAGGGGCTGACGCTGACCTGGTGGTCTGGGATCCAGAAGGGACCAGGTATGTAAAACTAGCCACTCACTCCCTCCCATCTCACTACTATCGCTACATCAACCCTTTACCCCCTGGGGGGAGGTTGAACCCCCCCTGGGGGAGGTTAAGGTTTTCCTTTAACAGACTTTTAAAGGTTAATTTACATGTGTCCCAACATAAATGTGATCCCTGTGAATGTCGGGGGAAAAGCCTTTGAAATGCACATTGTCGGCTGTCTAGTGCATTGGGCTTCAACGCGCCTTGCATTAAATTCGGCCTTACAGTGAGTGAATAAATGTTCTGCCCATGATCCATGCGAGAATCTATCCTACAATGCTGGTGTTACTAGCGTTTTTCCCGACTGAGCCACACAAGACCAATAACAGTAGTAGGTGTGAAGACGACATGTTTCTCTGTTTCCAGGACCATCTCTGTGGACAACCAGGTGCAGGGTGGAGACTACAACCTGTACGAGAGTCTCCGTTGCCATGGTGTCCCCCTGGTTACCATCAGCCGTGGCCGTCTGGTCTATGAGAACGGAGTGTTCACATGTTCTGAGGGCTCTGGGAAGTTCTATCCTCTCAGGACCTTCCCAGACTACCTCTATAAAAAGATGGTGCAGCGGGAGAAGGTACTGTACAAAGCGATCAACAGGATGTGGATTTTAAAATGTTAATTTACAGCAGACAAAATGTGACCTTTAAATGGCATAAACTCTCCATACCTGCTTCAGATCGTCTTTATTGTCATCAAGTGTTAGGTGTTTTACTGTCTATAACCAGAGACTAATTATCCTGTGTGTCTGTGTGCATCTGTGCACATGTGTGTCTGCCTCTCTGCCTGTGTACCTCTCTCTGACTCTCCTCAGTGTCAGGCCCTGAAGGCGGTGGAGCGTGAGCCGTACGAAGGAGACGTAGCAGTGATGCATTCTGGGAAGAAGGACTGTGGACCGTGTGACGGGGACAATCCAACACGACCACACACCAAGCACGGAGGACAGAGAGACCTGCATGAGTCTAGCTTCAGCCTATCTGGTAACACACTGCATCGCTTTGCATTTGCATCCCTGCCTCTAAGGCGTAGAGAACTTTATTAATCACCAGCTATGATGCAGTGTCTATTCTGTCTCATGAACAATTAGCTCATTTTTGCTAACCTGACGATTTGTAATTTATCTTGTCTATCAATCTCTCCAGGTTCCCAGATCGATGATAAAACCCCAAAGAGATCTTCTGCGAGGATTCTGGCCCCCCCAGGTGGTCGATCCAGTGGAATCTGGTAACTGTGTGGAAGACTAGCGAGTTCTAGAACCAAACAGCTACCATAGTTCTCAATTACAATGAAGAATGGAACCAGGGCCAACCAAGACAACTGCTTGTTACGTTCTCCCAAAAAGCATAGAAAGAAAAACATAATTCACATTTTATTTGAAAAACGAACACGCGTAGTATTTAGTGTATATATGATGACAGTCTGAATAACATTTTATATGACATTTTAATATTGGGATATCTGCCTGTATGGTCGAAACCTGAACAATATTGGGCTTAACTTTAAAAAATAAAATTACATTTTTGTTTTTAAATTTAGACAAATTTCAAATAAATTTCCGCAGCAGCGAACATAAGTTGCTAGTTGACTGTATTGGATATTTGGATGCATGGTAGAGTACTGTAAGTCATTATACACTAATGGTTTTAGGGGGTTGGGGGGTTTATTTCTCTGTTTAACCTACAATGCTGCACTTGTATCATGTACTACTTAGCTGCCTTTTCCTTACATTATTTGATGTGTAACCAAACAACTTTTTTCTACTAATACAGAATCTTCATCAATAAATATGATTAGTTATTTATTATTGCACTTGACATGAAATAATGTGGATGTCTCAACGTGGATACCATCATTTTGTGTGAAACACCTATTTTCTGTACGGTTTCATTCACGATTACATTTGTCTGTTGACTAAAACGCAAATGCAAGCTGATACTTTTAAATGTGACTTTTATTTTTTATGTTACAATGTTATTGAGAATATGTCATTCCCCTTTAGGGCACTGTAAAATTATAAATATGAGTCCTGAAAAACTGAGGATGACAGCCTAAGTAAGTGCAGAGGTTTTATAGCTTCTATATTCCTGTTTACATTTTAATATAGTAGCACTCTCTTCCTTTCTGGTCATCTCATCTCCCATCAATATGAATGAAGCTATGCTGTGTTTACTGTATGTTGTGGCGTAGAACACTGATTTTACTCATATTTAGCAGTGTTTCTATGTGTAATAAGTGGTGATATTACTGTACGTTCCTCTGTGCAACAAGCTAGCTAGCTAGCTCCACTCTGAAATGCCTTTTTTCTCACCAGCAAAGTCTCTCATGATCCACATATACAGTTAATGTATAGAGATAATATGCCCTTAACATGTGTATCATTGTGATTCCTCTTAGGATGTTCAAGTTAACTACTGAGCACATAACACTTAGCACAACACACTGTGGAATTCTGGTCTTGACTTGCACTGAAATGTACTTGACAGTTTTGTATATCTTTTCAGTTGACCTTTCCAAGGTTGGAACACTGTCAATTGGGCAAGAGAAGGGCATGATCTATAATAAAAACTGAATGTTGGGTATTATAAGGGCAATTTAAATATACAAAATGCATGTTCTCCAGAGTTTATTTATGTCAATGTCAGTCAATGCATTATATCACTGGATGACATGTTATTCAAGAGTGTCTATGAAAACCACTATCTTTCTGTTTTGAGTTGTCTTTACACACTTCCATTGTAAGCTACTGAGAACATGAGTTTTATTTGATGAGAATATGCTTTAAACGTTTTTGTTTTTCCATAGCCTATTTCATTTACCACTGTGCGATAGAGTGCAGACGAGGTCATTACTGGTGCTGCACAGCCTTTGGTGTTGTCACTGAGGTTTGTTTTAGTTTTATCCTATGTGTTCTTGCAGCTCTTTAGCACAAGTTTGAGTGCAAATAAAACCACACTGAAATGTCAAGCTTGAATTGTGTTTCTTTAAAAAAGAACACAATTATGTATATGGTCTATAGCCTATGCTATAGACCAAAAGGGGTTCAATAAATTACAATGTACAATTGTGTTGCTATAGACTACATTACCGGTCCAAAATTGTAGATAATCTACTCATTCAAGAGTGTTTCTGAATAGGTGTTCTAAAGCTTTTGACCGCTAGTGTAGAATATAATAGGGCTTATATAAGGTGTCGATACCCCCATCCGTCAGCAACAAATCTGTTAAAATGCCTAAGCACATGTAGGCTAGTGAGTCTGCTCCCTATAACGGTATTCCGGTAGAAGCGCCTCCAACAGCATGGAGTCTGGCGCATGCGCAATAAATGCCAGATTGTTGCAGACTGGGCGTCGGTAGCGATGGGGGGGGGCGGCCCGTTACTAACCACTGCACCGCGCAGGAGCTCTGGCAACAACCACAACGGAGGATTGGAGCATAGCAATACTGCCAGCGAAATAACAACAGAGAAAGATAGCTGTCTGAATACAGTGAGTAGTAATGACTTTAGGCCTATAGCCAAAACACTGCATTTGCCGTTGCAAGTAAGACATTTTGTAGGTGCATTTAGCGTTTCAGAAGACAATAAAGTGTCTCTTGTTCATCCAGTGAGGATATTTCTCTTCACAGTGACAGTCCTGTCTCTGTGTGTGTCTATTCGGGGAGGCCTGCAGAGGGGGTCCGGGCGACCGTTTGGATAGCCTAGCAACTAACATTGCAGGGTTTTGTTTCTTTGCACCAAATGCAAATTGGACAAATGTATTGTTCTCTGGGTATGCAATAAATAGCACATTTCCGCGTTTAAAACCCAGGTAAATACATTTTGTGAACAATGTATTAGAGTGAGGTCGCGTACCGTTCAAAGGCCTAGAATAGAATAGGTTTTAGAGACGAGAATAAAATCGACTCCTCCTCGAACGATAGTCTGTTGTGTTTTTTTTATTTTTACAATGCAATAATGATTGTTGTATTATACACGCTGATGTAAATTACCTTCTACACACAGCCCTCTATAAAACCGTTTACGGCAGGTGGACTACTTTCCATTATAGGCTATTACCTAATTGTGCAGCCGCGTGGGATTTGACAGATAGTGTTATTCAATGCAAACTCATGGGAGGGCTGGTGCCCGTATTGTATCACGTATTGTATATCGCTATGTAATCATTTATGTTGAGACTGAAAGCAAGGGCAGAAATAGGGAAAAACTTTCTTCTTTGCTGGCACAGACTGATCATTCATACATTATAAGGCTTTACTTTGAATTTCATATAAATATGCACCATATTGGAGAAACTTTATTCACGCCACTCGATGCATTGGCTACTGCTTTTTCGGTTCGTTTCTACACAGGTGGTGATCAAATACATATTCCTCTACACATTGCCACATATCCTGGGTCAAACCAATATTTCTGGTTGTTATCAGTGCCAGACATCTCTGTAGTGATAATATGTGAGATTGTTGTTTCTGCATTTCAGATTTTGCTAGAATCGTAGCCTAGTAAATATTTGTTGTTGTTCCTAAAACAGCAGAAAGACAGATTTACAGATTTACCTCTGTGTAAATTGAGGGCCAGATGTGTCCTTCCTGTCTGTGCTGCTTCTTTCAAGCACTAGGACATTCTGTCTAATCTGAGAGGATTATTGTGACAAAAGAAGATTGAAAATGAAAAATAAAAGACTCCTGCAACATCAAACTAGCCCAGAAAGTGTACTCTTATACTGTCAACTTTAGGCATAAGTTATATTTATATTCCTGTATTGTAGTGATCAGATCTTGCTGATAAATACCTGTAGGCAGGCTTTGTAGACCATGTCAAAGCCACTTTTGGAACAAAGCTCTCTTTGATGATTTTCTGACGAACCCTCATCTTCATATTTATTCCTTGAATGGTGAACAATAGTAATTTTTTGTATTTTTTAACCATGCAATTCAATGTATGTTTTGCAGCATTGCAAAACAGCTAGGAAGTTTGCTTAATGGCTGCCCAGTTGAACATCTTTGCCATGTTTTTATTGTCCTCTGGGTGTAGAGGATGGCAGTGAATGTGCACGCCACGTCTGTGTCCTGTGACACCCTGAGCCGACATGACATGCTGGCCTGGCTCAACGACTCCCTGCACCTCACCTACACCAAGATAGAACAGCTCTGCTCGGGTATGTTTTTCTCCAGTCCTCCTGATGTCATTGATCACTTTTTTGGGTTCTTTTTGTTGTTGTTGTTGTTGGTTCCTTATATATTAACCGGCTCAGACAACACAGCCATTGTTCCCTCATCTCACCTCCCAAATGAATGTACTGAACGGGTCCTTTCCCCGTCCCAGTGTGAAAATCTGATTCAAATGACGTCATTACAATGGTTGTAATTTGGTTGTGATGACATAATTTCAACAGGTTTTGCCTGTCGGCATGGACCTCAACAAACCCTTTCAAATGATGAGTAAATGAGATGATGTTGACATGGTGTTGTTTAATAGCAGTATGCCCTCCCCCCCTACCTTTCAGGGGCAGCGTACTGTCAGTTCATGGACATGCTGTTTCCAGGCTGTGTCCTTCTAAAGAAGGTCAAGTTCCAGGCCAAGCTGGAACACGAGTTCATACACAACTTCAAGGTTCTCCAGGCTGCCTTCAAGAGGATGGGCGTTGACAAAGTCAGGCTATTATCTATTTATCATCATCTGTAAAGCATTGTAAATCAGTTATATACTGAAAGAAGTTGTGTCCCGAACGAATTGTGACTGCAGCCATGTAAGGGCTTGCAGCTAGATTCTTCAATGGAAAGATTTTCATCTCATATGTAATTGTCATCTCTGAAAAACATGTTCTAACTTGTATTCTTATTCCTACAGATAATTCCCGTGGAGAAGCTGGTAAAAGGAAAGTTCCAGGATAACTTTGAGTTCGTGCAGTGGTTCAAGAAATTCTTTGACGCCAACTATGATGGGAAGGAGTACGACCCGCTACAGGCCAGACAGGGACAAGATGTGAACCCCGCCCCCAATCCAGGTGATCACTTTTCCCACAGACCAAAGAGAACTCATGGCCCTGCAGGTAACCCAACAGAATGGTTCTACCTCTTCTGAATGGGATTGTCTCGCTGATTGAGCTTTGGATGGCTCAAAACACTCACAGCGCTCTGCAAGTGTGTGTGTGTATGTGTATCTGTGTGTGTGTGTGTGCACTGCACGATCCACAGCATTTTAGAAACAGTCAAGGAAAGGTAGGTCTGTGAGTGAATGTCAAGGATTCTTGTAATCTCCACAGTACCTTTAGCAGACTTGATGAACACAAAGACATTATTTTCCAATCTATAAATACATTTTGTTCTAGTGATCCTTCATGTAGTGAATTGATAATTGTGTCACCCCTTTGGGACCCTTCATACCTAGTAGTTATAGTGTTGGGCCAGTAACCGAAAGGTTGCTGGATTGAATCCCCGAGCTGAAAAGGTACAAATCTGTCCTTCTGTCCCTGAACAAGGCAGTTAACCCACTGTTCTCCGGTAGGCTGTCATTTTAAATAATCATTTGTTCTGAACTGACTTGCCTAGTTGAATAAAGGTAAAAAATGTGCCCTGCTATGTATAAAAGCAGGTTTTTTTGTGCATTGTCTTTTGGCATTAAGGTTGAAAATCAATCAGCATCGTTTCTCAAAATCCATAGTATTGGTTACACCACAGGCAAAACATGATGGTATGCTTTCAACATGGTTCTCATTGGTTACACCACAGGCAAAACATGATGGTATGCTTTCAACATGGGTTCTCATTGAAATGCTGTAGTTGTATCCATAGCTTTGAACGCATGGGATGACAATCAATTAGTATTTGTTCAAGATGTTTACTAGTGTTTTGACTACTTTTAGTTTACTGTTTGTTTAATAGTATTTTGTTTACATTTACTATGAATATGGCTGGGATTCAATCCAAGGCGCGTTATAGAGCAGTGCACTAGACATTTAAAGGCATTTTCCTCCCTCCTACGTTTTCCGAGATCACGTTCACTGTAAATGACCTTGGATTGAATCCTGGTCTAAATGTTAGAACAATAAACCTGCACTGCAACACTAAGGGCCCAATTCAATCTGTATTGCAGAAGAGCCACAGTATAGCACGATGGAAACGTAAAGGTCATTTTCCGATTGAGCCGACATATGCAGCGTTTACCGTGAATCTCTGTGAACGCGGGAACATTGCCTTTAACTTTAGATCGTGCTATACCACAGATCTGTGACACGGATGGAACCTAGCCCTAACACTATCTGATTATTCCAGGCCCCCAGAGGCACTCGCCCACGGTGCCCAAGATCCTACCCACGCCCCAGAGGGTGCTGAACACCACTGTGCATGTGAGGAAGGCCCCGGCCCTGACGCGGAACGGGGGCACCGACGCAGAACTCTTGGAGCTAAATCAACAGGTAGAGTCCCAGGGAGGGTAAGGAGGCCTTCACATAGGTCAAGTAAAACTAATGGGCCATATGACTGGAGTACTGACAGTATTCAATACAAATGAACGTATATTCGTTTTGCCTCAGTTATCAGGTTTTATTTACTGCAAGTAGAGTCATGCTTAGCCCTGAGACTTGACCGTAGCCTACACCCACATCTTAGGGCTAAGTAATGCTAAGTCATGCTTTGGTCTTTGGAATGTGTAAGCATCCTAATTGCTTACTGTTGTCACGTAGACAATAAAGGATATATTTGGGGCATATTAGGAAACTAAATGTAAGTACAGTTTAAGTATGTTACTAACATAACACTACTCAATGAGTACTACATATACATTGTCATTCCCTGTGTGTTTGAAACAACCTTTCTTCTCTTCCCCTGTGTAGTTAATGGAGCTGAAGTTAACGGTGGACGGACTAGAGAAGGAGAGAGATTTCTACTTCAGTAAGCTGAGAGACATTGAGCTGATCTGTCAGGAACACGAGAGTGACACCAACCCTCACCTCTCCAGGATCATGGACATTCTCTACGCCACAGAGGTACCTCTCAGAACCACAGATATACTCATTTGATTTGTTCATATACTGTACATTGATCAACACTGAAACTAAGGGCTTTTATTAAATCTGTATCGCTAAAACTTTACAGATTGCGTGATAGAAATGTCAATGTAATTTCCTTTTGAGACAAATTAAGCAGCGTTTACGTGGGAAGTTTGCCTTTAAATTTCAATCACGCTGTAAATCTGTACTTGCGCAATAGGGATTGAACAGAGCCCAAAGTATAGAATAGCCAACTTTTTTAAAACTAGAGATAGCAATTGCAATTAGCTATCCTTAATTGGCTCTACCCCTCTCACGTATAACATATTAACTCATATTATTATAAAGTATACAAGGGTTGTGGGTTATCATCAACATTCTCTGTAAATTTGATGATATCTGTATTTTAGGACGGCTTTGCTGCTCCAGATGATGACGAGATTGATGGACAGGCCCACTTGGACCAGGATGAATACTGAGTCTCTACTACCTTCTGTCTATTCACATCCCCCTCTCCCTCCTCTAATAGCTTCTGTCTATCCACATCCCCCTCGCTCTCCTCTAATAGCTTCTGTCTATTCACATCCCCCTCTCCCTCCTCTAATACCTTCTGTCTTTTCACATCCCCCTCTCCCTCCTCTAATCGCTTCTGTCTATTCACATCCCCCTCTCCCTCCTCTAATACCTTCTGTCTATTCACATCTCCCTCTCCCTCCTCTAAACCCTTCTGTCTATCCACCCCCCCCTCTCTCTCTCTCTGTTTCTCTCTCTGTTTCTCTCTCTCTCTCTCTCTGTCTCTCTGCCTCTCTTTGCCTCTCCCTCTCTTTTGCCCCTCTCTTGTTCTTGTTCTATCTCTTTTCATATGTATATATGTGTGTCTCCTCCTTCCCCCTCTGCAATGTACTGTACATACACCATTACATCTCATAAGCTACCCCTCGCTCCCTCCCCAATGACACAGTAGCAGCAACAATAACAGAACATATCCTAGTCGTTCCAGCATGGTACATAGTAACACAGAATAATGACCCAAACCAAGGGGATATTAATGGGGGTGTTAGGCCTGCACAATTCATTCAGAGTTGTAAATATGACAAAAAAGGAACGATTTTGAAATAAGGTAGATGTCTGAATGCATTTGTTTGTTTGTCGTTTGGTTTGACTCGCGCTTTTTCTAAAACTCATTTTGGTTCTATTCCGGAGTGTAGAAAGCACCTTGTGCATGTTATTGTATTACAGGGTACCACAAGAGTCCTAAAATAGACTAACAAAATCACCTATGACAACAAATTATATTTAATTTGTTTTTACTTTCTTATTTATTGATTTGGATTTTAACTACTATCGGTACAATAATTGGTGCAAAATGTATGTAAATTAAACAATACTATAACGTATGCTCATGGTAGTGAAAAGGCTTAAGCTTTTTGTTTCAGTTGTTGGCATGTAGTAACGTCAAGGGAAAATTCCTAAAAGAAAGTGTTCCAGAAATAATAATTTCGGTATAGGATATGACCAATGTTCTTTGACTGTACTCATTCTGGATGAGCTGTATTTGAACATGAGAATGCCCTAAATTAACAGGGAATGGGCGATATATTCAGAAACTCATTTATGTGGAGATGTTATGTTCAAATAGAAGTGTCTGGGTACATGCCATGGTATTTATTATGTATAATGAGTTTAACATTCATTTGGTATTAACAATACCTGAGTTACTATGTAGGCTGACTATGGCAGCAAATAGTTTTTTTTAATTTAACTGTAAAAATGTGTTGTTTTTAAAAGAGCCTGAAAACAATGATTTACTTTGATTTGATCATATCACGTTTCTGCTGCTAATTTTGCTGTGTTTCTACTTTTTGCTATAATATATTGCTCAGCTGTAATGAGTCGTCTTACTAATTTCATGTTTGAGTTTAGAGAACGAGGAAGTCAGGAGGTTGCATCCCAAATCAAGTTCAAGTTTTAGTACAGTGAAATACTTAACTTGTGTGCTGTACCCAACAGTGCAGTAATCAAAATATATGAAAACACTAAGAAATAAGAGAGGAAGCTATATACAGGGTCAGTGCTAATACCAAATGTACAATGTGCAGGGATACTTGAGTATTTGAGGTAGATATGTACATATACTGTAGGCAGGGAATAGGAGAACGTGACTGGTAGCTGGATAAAGAATAATAATATATCAAAAGTGGAGTCCTAAATAGGGAATAGTGTGCCGTTTGGGATGGACTGAGTTAGTTAGGGGTCTATGACCAGTTCAAAATGATGCTGGTCATCATGAGCATCATAAGGAATAGAACTCCTTTGCCCTGTACTACTGCCTTGTCAAAGCAAACCTACAGCCATCTGCAATAGAATCTGACCTGCATTCTCTCATGTGCTCTGGCTGTCTGCATAACTCTCATCTCTTTGAGTTGTATTAAGTAAATAAACAAACAATTGTGAAATAAACTGTTACAATACTGTTGTTGATTTCTGTTTGGCTAAAATATTGTGGGCACAGAAAACCATGGAAAGAGCCCACTGGCCCTTCTATGGGCCCCACTCTCAATGGTAGGCCTTATCTCTGTTAACCCAGAAGTAAAATCTTGCCTAATATGGTAAACTGGTTGCCTAATTTGGTCAGCTGGTCTACAGGTCGAATCAATTATGTATATAAACCCTGGATTGTTGATGCTCTGTGTTGGCCAGTGAGATGCTTTGAAGCCACTGGTCAGTGATATTTGCACTCAGAAGGAGCAGTCCTCCATATGAATGAATAGAATTCTACAATATTTCAATTAAATGTTTCAAGGACAAAATTATGTGTATTTAAGTATTCTTTGGTTGTAGTAGGGGACAGTAGCATCCATACTTTCAAAAAAGTATACTTTAAATACATTTTTATATATGCTTATATCACATATTACAATGTAAAAGTATGCATTGAGGTGTTTATAATAGAATAAACGGCGCCAAAACATATGTTGACATTGATTAATGCATTAAGCTTCCACATTTTTTTTTTTTTACAATGGTGGGGGAGTGCCAAGATGGAGGCGCGGTGGCTTCAAAACAGCCACCGTGAGTCGAAACAGGAAGGGGAAGAAATGCCCAACTCGGCGGAAAATCTCCTCCCACCAGCAGATGGCGTATTTTCGTTGTTTCGCATACCAAAGCAAGGAGTTTTTGTATGGAGGTTGAATTTGGTCAACAAATACATTCATTTGCTAAAAATCTACTTTTATTGGTCACATATGGTTAGCAGATGTTTTTGCGTCTGTAGTGTAATGCTTGTAAGGTTTATTTGATCGAATATAAGTTTCGTAACACTTAAGTTGTTACGAGTGTACTGATATAAGTAAGACAAGTGATATCCATCAACATTGAGAAAAAACGTATATCGGAGTTGTCTCGAAATGGTTATATGCATATTCATGTTATGAGGCTAGTAGCATAGCATCTATCGCCATTGAATTACAGGCGGTTGACATCAACAACATCCATCGAATATTCAAAACAGGATTAGAAAAGTGAGATTTATCCACCAATCCAAATAAATGATATGCGGGAGCTAGACAGTCCGTCGTGCTGCTTTGTGGACAACGATTCCCATTGTTAGGGCGGAGAGACATGTATTTTGTCAGTAAATCCATAATTTTTATATAAATCATTGCGCAGATTAGTGGGGACAAAAAAAGAGTGCGTTTCCATCCAAGGACTGTAAAGGGCATTATCGTTCCACACAGTGTTGCAGTGTTGAAAAAAATGAATAGCATTCGTCTTCTATTATTTTCGTAGACCAATCAAGCAAAATACATGTAAAAAGAAATAGTCGGGTATGAATGTCGAATTTTCATTCTACCCAATCTATTTAGTTTAAATTCGACACAACACTGACCAGCTGGTGTATTTACACAGCCCCTATAACTCTTATCCGGGGGATTAGCTCAAATGGTAGAGCGCTCGCTTAGCATGCGAGAGGTAGCGGGATCGATGCCCGCATCCTCCAAAGTTTTTCTTGAGAGAGCAAGTGAATGTAAAGCGCATTTATTACGAGTTTACTCTAACGTTAAATTAAAATACGTATTATATACTACATCAAGTATGAAAATCAACCTTAAGAACGAAAGGTTTTTAACCTACAAAACGCTTTCTCCAATAGGTCCATTATTTTGTTGGTTGTGGGACAATCACAATAAACAGTCAAATCGGAACAAAATCCTTAATTCAATACTGAACAGCACTGTGTGCTCGATACTCAAGGCACACCAAATACACTCCAATAAAATCACAGTAAGTTATACATATCTATGTGTAACAGATCTGGGTTCAAATACTATTTAAAATCGATCATATACTTGGAACTAATTTGCTCTAGACTGCCTAGAATACCAAATGTGTGGGTTTTCAGTTTTGCGACTATTCTAAGACAGGCAACCCCATTCCTTTTTACGTATTTGAATTTTGAAATAATTTCGAATAGTATTTATACCCGGGTCCGATGTGAAAGGCTGAAACCTAACAGCACATCGATGTCGTACACTTTCACAGTCAAGAACCCCTCAAACACTCAGTCAAGTTTCAATGGGCAGCGATGTACAACGTTTGCTTATCTAGATACACCAAACAATGCACTCCACTGAAGGCTATATATATATTATGGATCAACATTTCAACTGACTCCAAATGTCTCATATTTAGTCGTGATCATTATTAGATGATAATGAGGGATAATTATTAAAACATACATGTTTATGGCAGGTCCAAAGAATTTTAACCTACTGTACCACAAGCTATTTTCCAATTGTATTATTAACTTTACTGCAGTCTAACTAACCAACCGTCATTTGTTTCATCCAGCAGTCCAGACATAGCCTTCCTGTTGAAGTATTATGTGGTTCCATAATACTGATGCCTCATTTCTTGCTAAGATATTCTGAAAACAGATTGTATTGGATTCAGATGCATGGAGTGACAAAGAGGAACAGACTAAGTTATTGTTTTTATCAGTTTATTCACAAAAAACAGATTATACGTAAAATACTACATACTTCACACTGCTAAACAAAGACAATATCAACAGCCACAGAAAAGTCAGTCAGTGCAAACCAAGACCAATACATGACTTCAAGCAAGAACAAAATAGGAACTCCAAAACAAAACATTTTACTTTGTAGATTGAACTTTTTTGCAACCCCATAATATTAAAATGTTTACTACTGTATGTCCTTGAACAGGTTTTTGAAAGTGATGTATATATATATATATATATATATATATATATATATATATATATATATATATATATATGTAAAATCATATTTATTGTATTATTTATTTATACTTGGACATAGTTTTAGTACCCTTTTTTTAACGATACATGGTGTGTGTACGATTGTCTTGTCAAATAGCAGCAACATTACAGGGACTCCATGAGAAGAGGGATGCTTGGTACTGAAAACAAGTTGTTGAATATATTATTGAGTTTGGAAGTTGTTGAGTAACTATCCCTTGTAAGATGTTCCACTTCTCAAGCCCCCATTAGCTTCTTGACCATGTATCCAGGCATGCTGTATATGAAGAGGCCCAGGACGAGCACCAGCAGCAGGGCTACAACTAACTTGACCGTGAGCCAGAAGTACTGGTTGCAGATGAGGTTTTTGATGGCCTTGAAAGGCATAAGGAACCACAGGAAGGCTGTGTCTGGACGGCTGGGAGAGAGAGACAGGGTTGGTTAGACTGCGCTAATGCCTTATAAGGCCATCAAACAGAGACACAGAGGATTACCAAATATGACTTTAAGATACAGGTCCGGTTTGCTGTAAATATAAACAAACCCATAAAAATGATGGCAAAAAGAATGGGTATTTTAGTAACTGGACTGCTGATGCTCTGTATTGGCCAGTATGATCATCCCTGTTCAAATCCAGTACTTTGTCAAAGCAATTTCATAAAAGACCCCTTCTCTATTCCATCATTTTTATGTATTTTAATCAAATTGACCTTTACATTAGGGATGCGTTCTGACGAGGGTGCGTTCCGACCGCATGGTAGAGCTTTGTTTAAGTGCAACCTGTTTTAGCGCAAAAAAACTCATGCTCCTATCCCTTCCCCACTCCAATGCACCTTCCTCGTTGAAATACATTGAGTTGGCTCCAACATTTGACACTGTAATTGTTATCTTAGTGGTAGGTGAACGGTGCTCTTACTTGGGTTTCTCCAGGGGTTCAGGTTCATTGCGTCCTTCACCTACCGGGTTCTTCTCAGCCTCCTCTGCAGTCATCAGCTGCAGCTCTGCTTCCACTTTCCCCTGCAAAGACACAAACAACATCATTACCAACACACTGGGGTTCATACAGTATACAAAGGAGGTCTAGTGATTCTTTATCTTTTGACTGATTTGTTACATTTCCAAACTGACCTCTGTTCAGTCTTTAACTCAGCTAGTTTCTTCACAATGTAACTCAATTGTCATGCGTTGTTTAATCAAAGACACCATTTTGTCAAGTGCATAGTTTACTGTGCTTAATCCAGTCCACACTACATACAGTGAGTTCAAACTCGTCATTCTCGTCTCTGGCTAGGAAGGGCCACCAGCCCTTGATCCTCCTCTGTTTGAAGATGGACACCATGGGAATATCCTGTTCGTTCAGCACCATGTTGATGGAGCACTGCTTGGCTGTCTTCGCTCCACGAGGGAAACGGTTCAGATCCAGCTCAATGGCGCCTAGGAATAGACATTTAATCGATATGCATAAAGGTCTCTCAGCTGTTGTTGTTGTAATGTTGATGTTATTGTTATGACTGCCACAACAGTACTTTCCATGTCCCAGAATCCAAATTCAATATAAAAAAGTAGCCCTAGTCTGAAATGTTAAATTCACAGAAAGACCAACATTTACAGCTCAGAAAATCATTATGGTGAATGTTTAGTAGAGGGAAATTAAATCACTCCACCTAAGAAGTCATCTGCAGAGAAGTGATCAGCATCCCAGACTTGTAGGTTGAGACGAGCAGGGATCTTATACTCAGTCTCGTCCCAGGCGAACATGGACTCCTTCTTAGAGATGACGATCTTCTCCTCGGCCTGTAAGTAGTCAAAGGGGTAGATGAAGCGCCAGTTGAAGAGACCCTCCCCTGTCAGCGAGTGGTAGTGGACGTCTGTGTCCTGCTTGTCCTCCTGCTGACCTTTCAGCCAGCTGTTGAATGGAATGAAGAACAAGTAGAAGACATGGTTTTAATATTTAGTACACATACATACATACATACATACTTTCAAAGAAAACATTATTTACCCCCGCACGAAGATATCACTGGACTTCTCTCCAGTGAAGATGTCATCATCCTCTAGAATGACCTCGTCTGTGTTCCAGATGATCACCCTCAGTTCAAACCTGCCGACGACCAAACAGCTCAGTGTCACATCAGTGAGGCACCGAAACATTTTTGTTGCATTTTGTGTTTTTAAAATCTCTGTTATGTGATATATCTTATCATATAAAATTGTGAATTTACTGATATATATACAGTATCAGTCAAAAGTATGGACACACCTATTCATTCAAGGGTTTTTCTTTATTCTGACTATTTTCTACATTATAGAATACTGTGATGATTGTGATGCACTATACAAAATCTGTATGAGGCGCTATCTTTATCGTCATCATAAAAACTGATAGTATTTCAACCACATAAAATACGCATCCAAGCTGAAATGAAATCTTATCAGAAACATTTTGGGCCATTTTCACAACTTTCCTTACAACCAGTCAAACTGAAAATCTTTCCCTGTGTGTTTTTCTTCTACCCAGAGTCCCTAGACGTTTTTGATCCATGAAAGAAGCAGAAAACTTTACAGATGTCAACTATATTGAAACATTCATTCTCGAGATTTATGACATTATTGTGGTGAGCAAGGGTTTATTTCGTCTTCCAGGGAAACACATTTATTTTATTTAACTAGTCAAGCCAGTTAAGAACAACTTCTTATTTACAATGACGGCCAAGGAACAGTGGGTTAACTTCCATGTTCAGGGGCAGAAAACAGATTTCTATCTTGTCAGCTCGGGGATTTGATCTAGCAACTTTTCGGTTACTTGCCCAATGCCGTAACCACTAGGCTACCTGTCGCCCCATATAATGACAGGAGAGAAGCTGCATGTATCTAGTTATAGACAAGGTGACGACCAAAATGTTGGAAATTATAAGCAGAAACATGTCTAAAAATCAGGCAGAAAAAACAGTGTAAAAAAAAGTGCATTTCTATGTTAGAGTGATGAGGGCCTCAGATTTTCACTTTATCACATATAGTTGGGCGTTGCGGATGGGTTATTAGCAATTCCGGGTGGATGCGGGTGAACAAACAGCTGACCCTCGCCCCACTAATATACAGTGTATTACTGATATCTAACCCTGCCGACAATGCACATTCCTCATAACTTTTATTTCACATTTCAAATTCTCTTACGAAATGTTTTTTTTAAAGCACATTACATTGTACTAGAACATACTTCTTTGGTTTTCTGGGTGCGATATCAATGGCCGGTCCAGGTGCAGGCATATCCTTGGGGAACATGTCCACCCACATCTCAATCCTCCCCTACACAAAGAGAAACACACAGATAAACACGGGGTGAGATACAATTCAACTACACAGCAATCAAACCTAATCAATCAGGCCTACATTCACGTGGAAAATGTGTCTTCTTTACTTTACTGTACTTTATATTGGCTTTACTACCTTCGCCAGGTGGATCATTTGAAACACTGAAGCAGGCACTTGGGCATTTAACAAGCACAGGCTTAAAGGCAACCTTGTCCTACAGTACCTGTTCGATGCCAGGCTTATCAGGGTTCAGGAGTGGCCTGGTCTCCACATGTTCTGGGATGAGTTTACAGCCCACCCGAGGGATATCCTCCCAGTGCTTCAGCGCCGTCAGGGCCAGGTGCTCATCTGTCTGCTTCTTCAGACCTAAGGAACAGACCAACCCAGACAGGCAGTACAGCAGTAGTTGTCAACCTGGGGTACTAGACAAGTCGAGTACTACCTAGCCTACCCACAGGGAAAGCTCATAAGAACATAGACCTATATGATCAGTTGTACATGACGGGGTACTTCAGCCAGGCGGAGAAAAATATGATTGGGGGTACAGTAACCGACAGGTGAGAGTAGAAAAGCATTTCAGGTAATGTTGTTGTGTTGTACTCCATACAGTACCATTTTCATCTTCGATCTCGGTTGGGCCCATGAAGATCCTGTTGGCCACCTTGACCCGTCCTCCAGGGCCATAGTGGGGCCCGTCCAGCTTGCCCTCTTTACACAGCTTGGCCAGGATCTGGGTTGGCTTCAGGGGGTCCCGCCACACATTGTAGCCATGGCTACAGGGACAAAAAAAATAAAGATGGAGACAAAGAAATTGTATGCAGTTCTAAGACATTGGGTATTGATTTATGTATGGTTTATTTACCTAGGTCAGTCCTGAATTGGATCATGTACAGGATCCTGTGTTGTACGTATATTTTTAGGCAAAAGAGAGGGTTCACCTAAATGGATGCGATGCCACATTTTGCTCTGTGTTTGCTGTAATAGTTGTCTGGCTACCCAGACTCCTTGCTCTGGCCACACGCAACGCCATAACCTCATTAATTTCTTCCCTGCAATGAGTCTGGATCTGAGTACCTCACCGACCCTTCACCGATGCAAACACATTTGGGTCTGTCTGATTGTTCCAGGGCCAGAGCCAGAACACGTGTGTGAAGTGGCGGTTTGAGAATTCATCATTGGCTTTGATACTCTGATTGGTTAGAGCTGATCCAATCACTGATTACTTTGTTTTGTAAAACGCCCCTCGTGCCCCTCGTCACCACAAATGACTTCAATTTACATTTACATTTTACATTTAAGTCATTTAGCAGACGCTCTTTGATGTCAGTGTCAGACTAAAGTATGTAGCGAACGACAGAGCAGCGGAAGAATTTAGTGAGTCGTCAGGCTACTGTAATAGTACTTACACGGCATATTTGGATGGGAGGCCACATATGGCTCTGTGCTTGCTGTAGTAACGGTTCTCCAGATCCAGTTTAGTCTCCCCAATCAGGTCGTCAGTGCCCACTAAGTCCCAGTCATAGACGGACACTGTTAGTGTAGAGTCCATGGGAAATGTGGCTTCGATGTCAAAAGATCTGATGGGATCAAAATAAATGACATTTTTTAAGTCTTTGGTCATAATTTATGGTTATTATTTTCAAAATGTTTACACTTTAAATATGCAAGCTATAACTATACAAGCTATAACTACACAAGCTATAACTACACAAGCTATAACTACACAAGCTATAAGTATACAAGCTATAACTATACAAGCTATAACTATACAAGCTATAACTATACAAGCTATAACTATACAAGCTATAACTATACAAGCTATAACTACACAAGCTATAACTATACAAGCTATAACTATACAAGCTATAACTATACAAGCTATAACTACACAAGCTATAACTACACAAGCTATAACTATACAAGCTATAAATATACAAGCTATAACTATACAAGCTATAACTATGCAAGCTATAAGTATACAAGCTATAACTACACAAGCTATAAATATACAAGCTATAACTATACAAGCTATAACTATACAAGCTATAACTATACAAGCTATAAGTATACAAGCTATAACTACACAAGCTATAAATATACAAGCTATAACTATACAAGCTATAACTATACAAGCTATAACTATACAAGCTATAAGTACACAAGCTATAACTACACAAGCTATAAATATACAAGCTATAAATATACAAACTATAACTATACAAGCAGCGCTAGTCTTCAGAGTAAATTACTTGGCTAGCTCGTTTGCTATTACGAATTCATTCATTCATCATGAATGTTAGTGGAAATGGACGAAATGTTGCATTAAGAGTTTCTCCACTTACTTGCCAAAGATCGGGTTGAGTTGCTTGGAGAGGTAGTTCTCTTTGTCTTTGATGTCTGACTTTCCTAGTTTGATAGCGATGTATGGATCAGCTTTTCCATTGATATCCGCTGGATGCAGATCAGTTGCCTTTAGAAAATGGTTTATTTGGTTTTATTTGACAATCAAGACATTACATGTTAATAATCACAGGATAGTCCATTGTCTGTAGCTTCCCAGATTCATTCGGGAATTTAGGATTGGAAGTAGTACTTAGCACAGTGTAGTGAAGTGTAGACAGTGAAGTGTAGTGTCGTGTTGTGCAGTGTAGTGTAGTTTTGTGTTGTTGTGTTGTGTACATACTCTGATGATATAGACCCGGACTACAACGTTGATTGGGTCGTTGGTTGGAATGTTCTGGAACATGCCCATGTTGGAGTCGAAGCCCATCTCCCTCTGCATCTCATCTGACACTGGCACCTTGTACATGCACAGAGAACCCTGAAACACAAACAGATACACACAGAGTTAATACAATCACATCTAATCCAACACCTTGTACATGCACAGAGAACCCTGAAACACAAACAGACATGCACAATTGTGTTAGATTCTGGAAAGGGGGGGGAGGTACATTGAACTGAAATAGAGAGCCACAGAGGAGGTGTCATAATACCCATAAAACCTAGCGGTCAAACAGGGAAATGGTTCCAATTGTTTTTCCACTATTCATTTTTCCCATAAGGGATTTTAGAACCCTTAAAATTAGGGCTGTGTTTCGTGTAGGCTTACCCTTTGCATGCAACTCTGTTATTTCATGTCACATCACTATATTAGGATTGGGTGGGGTGTGGTATTCAACAAAACAATGGACTCTGTATGCTCAGTACATTTTCTTCCTAACCTGGTTCCAGATATTTGTATGCTGTACAGACAACTCCTATAGACAACTCCAATAGACAACTCCTATAGTCATTGAACAACTATGGCAGAATCTAATGTTTCAGCACAAGAAGACCTGAGACCAGTCTACTTCCTTCTCTCTTCTGTCGCCGACAAAGAAGAAGGTAAGAAGAAGGTAAGGCCCTCTGTGTAAAAGGGGTTTTACTTTGAATTTCCCAATAATCCTGTCCTCATCCGCCATGTTCTGGTCGTCGTCGTCTCCGGCCTTCCCTCTGAACAGGTTGAAGGTGTGAAGCCAGTCTTCAAAGTTATCAAACTCCTTCTCCAACTCCTTGGGGTACACCTAATGAGGAAATACAAAAACAGACTATACAGTATTTGCCCAAACTTCTGTTTTGAACAGTCTGAATTTAAAATGGGTTAAATTGAGATTCTGTGCCACTGATCTACACACAATACCCCATAATGTCACAGTGGAATTTTGTTTGTAGAACGTTTTTGAAATTAATAAAACACTTAAAGCTGAAATGTATTCAACCCCTTTTGTTATGGCAAAAGCCAAAATAAGTTCAGGAGTAAAAATCTGCTTGACAAGTCACATAATAAGTTGCATGGAGTCATTCTGTGTTCAATACTTTTTAATGACTACTCCATCTTTGTATCCCACACATACAATTATCTGTAGGGTCCCTCAATCGAGCAGTGTATTTCAGACACAGATTAGACCTCAAGACCAGGAATGATTTTCAATGCCTCGCAAAAGAGGGAACCAATTGGCAGATGTGTAAGAATAAAACAGTCAGACGCTGAATATCCCTTCGAGCATGGTGAAGTTATTAATTACACTTTGGATGGTGTACCAAAACATCCTACAAAGATACAGGTGTCCTTCATAACTCAGTTGCCGTAGAGGAAGGAAACCGCTCAGGGATTTCACCATGAGGCCAAAACAGTTACAGTTTAATGGTTGTGATATGAGAAAACTGAGGATGTATCAACAATACTGTAGTCACTCCACAATACTAACCTACATCACAGAGTAAAAGAAGGAAGCTTGTACAGAATAAAAATATTCCAAAACATGAATCCTGTTTACAACAAGGCACTTAAGTACTACTGCAAAAATGTGGCAAAGAAATTAACTTTTTGTCCTAAATACAATGCGTCATACAGTATGTTTGGGGCAAATCCAACACAACAAAACAACTCTTCATATTTTCAAGCATGGTGGTGGGTGCATTAAGTTATGGGTATGCTTGTCATCGGCAAGGACTATGAAGGTTTTTTTGATGATAAAAAGAAACAGAATATAGCTACAAGCACAGGCAAAATCCTAGAAGAAAACCTGGTTCAGTCTGCTTTCCGATAGACACTGGGAGACAAATTCACTTTACAGCAGAACAATAACCTAAAACACAAGGCCAAATCTACACTGGAGTTGCTTACGAAGACAAAAATACTTAAATCGTCTTGTAAATCTATGGCAAGACTTGAAAATGGCTGTCTAGCAACGTGTATATACAGTGTGTATGCATGTGTATGTGTGTGTGTGTGTGTATGTATATACACTTAGTATGCCAACCATTAGGAACACATTCCTAATATTGAGTGCCCCCCCCCCTTATACCCTCAGAACAGCCTTAATTCATCAGGGCATGGTATCTACAAGGTGTCAAAAGCGTTAAACAGGAATGCTGGCTCATGTTGATTCCATTCCAGGAATGCTTCCCACAGTTGTTTCAAGTTGGCTGGATGTCCTTTGGGCAGTTTTGATACACACAGGAAACTGTTGAGTGTGAAAAACTCAGCAGTGTTGCAGTTCTTGACCCAAACCGGTGCGCCTGGCACCTACTACCATACCCTGTTCAAAGGCACTTACATTTTGTGTCTTGCCCATTCACCCTCTATGGTGTGGGGGCTGTGCTTTGGCAAAGTGGGTGGGGTTATATCCTTCCTGTTTGGCCCTGTCCGGGGGTGTCATCGGATGGGGCCACAGTGTCTCCTGACCCCTCCTGTCTCAGCCTCCAGTATTTATGCTGCAGTAGTTTATGTGTCGGGGGGCTAGGGTCATTTTGTTATATCTGGAGTACTTCTCCTGTCCTATCCGGTGTCCTGTGTGAATTTAAGTATGCTCTCTCTAATTCTCTCTTTCTCTCTTTCTTTCTCTCTCTTGGAGGACCTGAGCCCTAGGACCATGCCTCAGGACTACTTGACATGATGACTCCTTGCTGTCCCCAGTCTACCTGGCCATGCTGCTACTCCTGTTTCAACTGTTCTTCCTGTGATTATTATTATTTGACCATGCTGGTCATTTATGAACATTTGAACATCTTGGCCATGTTCTGTTATAATCTCCACCCAACACAGCCAGAAGACGACTGGCCACCCTACATAGCCTAGTTCCTCTCTAGGTTTCTTCCTAGGTTTTGGCCTTTCTAGGTAGTTTGTCCTAGCCACTGTGCTTCTACACCTGCATTGCTTGCTGTTTGGGGTTTTAGGCTGGGTTTCTGTACAGCACTTTGAGATATCAGCTAATGTACGCAGGGCTATATAAATACATTTGATTTGATTTGATTTGATGTCTCATTTGTCTCAAGGCTTAAAAATCCTTCTTTCACCTGTCTCCACCCCTTCATCTACACTGACTGAAGTGACATCAATAAGGGACATCAATAAGGGATCATAGCTTTCACCTGGATTCACCTTGATTTACCTGGTCAGTCTATGTCATGGAAAGAGCAGGTGTTCTTAATGTTTTTATATACTCAGTGTGTGTACAGTACATTCGGAAAGTATTCAGACCCCTTCACTTTCCAAATCATGTCCAATCAATTGAATTTATCACAGGTGGACTCCAATCAAGTTGTAGGAACATCTCATGGATGATCAACGGAAACAGGATACACCTGAGCTCAATGTCGAGTCCCATAGCAAAGGGTCTGAATACCTCGGTCAATAAGTTATTTCTATTTTTTATTTTTAATACATTTGCAGAGATTTCTAAAAACCTGTTTTAGCTTTGTCATTATGGGGTATTGTGTGTAGATTGATGAGGATATATATATATTTTTAAATCCATTTTAGAACAAGGCTGTAACGTAACAAAATGTGGAAAAAGTGAAGGGGTAAGAATACTTTCTGAATGCACGCACGCACACACACACACACGCACGCACACACACACACACACACACACACACACACACACACACACACACACACACACACACACACACACACACACACACACACACACACACACACACACACACACACACACACACACACACACACACACACACTAGAGCTGGCAGTCCGGCCAAACTGAGCAATCGGGGGAGAAGGGCCTTGGTCAGGGAGGCGACCAAGAACTCAATGGCCACTCTGACAGAGCATCCAGAGTTCCTCTGTGGAGATGGGAAAACCTTCCAGAAGGACAACCATCTCTGCGGCACTCCACCAATCAGGCCTGTGTGGTAGAGTGACCAGATGGAAGCCACTCCTCAGTAAAAGACACATGACAGCCTGCTTGGAGTTTGCCACAAGGCACCTAAATTACTCTCAGGCCATGAGTAACAAGATTCTCTGTTCTGATGAACCCAAGTTTGAACTCTTTGGCCTGAATGCCAAGCGTCACGTCTGGAGGAAACCGGGCACCATGGTGGTGTCAGCATCATGCTGTGGGGATGTTTTTCAGTGGCAGGGACTGAGAGACTAGGCAGGATCGAGGGAAAGATGAACGGAGCAAAGTACAGAGAGATCCTTGATGAAAACCTGCTCCAGAGCACTCAGGACCTCAGACTGGGGCGAAGGTTCACCTTCCAACAGGACAACAACCCTAAGCACTAAGCACACAGCCAACGACAATGCAGGACAAGTCTCTGAATGTCATTGAGTGGCCCAGCTAGACCCCGGACTTGAACCCAATCAAACATCTCTGGAGAGACCTGAAAATAGCTGTGCAGAAACGCTCCCCATCCAACCTGACAGAGCTTGAGAGGATCTGCAGAGAAGAATGGGAGAAACTCCCCAAATACAGGTGTGCAAAGCTTGTAGTGTCATAACCAAGAAGACTTGATGCTGTAAACGCTGCCAAAAGTGCTTCAACAAAGTACCTTAGTAAAGGGTCTGAATACTTATGTAAATGTAATATTTCATTTTTGTATTTTTAATAAATTTGCAAACATTTCTAAAAATCTGTTTTTGCCTATTCATTATGGGGTATTGTGTGTAGATTGATGAGGGGGAAAAAACAATTTAATCAATTTTAAAATAAGGCTGTAACATAACAAAATGTGGGAAAAATGAAGGGGTCTGAATACTTTCTGAATGCACTGTACTGTACGTATATTTAATATCTTTGTTACGTGAATGCTGTATATACAAGTACCATGTATGTAAAAAGTATACGTAAAATGTATTTAAAAAAACTGAAAAGGGGGGGTTAGTTAAAAAATGAGATATATAATTATATATACATATACATATAATCAACAATCAACTTGACAGAGCTTGAAGAATTAGAAAAAGAATAATGGGCAAATATTGTAATCCAGGTGTGCAAAGCTCTTAGACTTACTCCCTAAAAGACTCACAGCAGTAATCACTGCCAAAGGTGTTTCTATAAAGTATTGGCCCAAGGGTATAAATATTCATGTAAATGAGATATTTCTGTATTTCATTTTCTATACATTTGTTCATTTTTAACTGTCATTATGGGGTATTGTGTGTAGATGGGTGAGATTATATATATTTTTTAATCCATTTTGAATTCAGGGTTTGTTACAAAACAAAATGTGGAGTAAGTCAAGGGGTAGGAATAGTTTCTGAAGGCAATGTAATCAGTTTTGCTCGCTGGGTGGTATTGAGTAGCCACATACCTGCAGCTCATTGAGTTTGTGTTTCTTCTTCTCTGGCATGTCTCCAGGCCTCCTCTTGTCCTTTCCTTTTCCTTTCTTTCCTTTGACAGGAGAGTCATCAGGTTTGATCTCTGAGTATAGGTCAGGGAACAAGGGGTGAGGGGTGAGGGAGGAGTCAGTGAACGGCCCCACCAATATCCAGGAGATTTGCAATTCTGTTATTTCATGTCACAACAATACAACAGTTAACACCCAATGTTATTTTATTTAAAGAATTGCTTGATCTAATAAAGTACACGTGGTCGCTTTCCCATTGTATTCTTGTTTTATAAATGTAAATGTCAAGCCCCCATAGTATTATTTGTCTGCCTGTGACCTACCGTTATTGATAAACAGCGTTTTCACCAAACAGCAAACATCTTACAAGGTAAGCTTCGATTTGGTCTTTGTTTGAGTTATAGCTACATGGGGGGTATCAAATGAATCGTTAGGTTGGTAGGACCAAATCTAGCCTGTTGCCATGTTACCTGATGATGGATGACTTAATGACAACATCGAATGTCCACGGAGTGACTATATCTTTGCGCATCACAAATATGGCGTTGCCTGCAATCATTACACAGGGGATTGGCTACTATGGCACCTTGACAGTGCAGTAGCCAATGAGATAAGCTTTCAGGGATATGCACTTGACCTGGGTGGGACAAAGCAAGGCCTAGAACCTTTTATGTGTAATGTGAACTACTACTACCTGGCTCAGAGACGGAACGCACCGAGCACGCTACATTACATTGCTTTAATTTCATCACTTTAACATAAAAGACGGGAGGTAAAAACGAAGAATATCGAACAGGAGCCTAAAAAGAGGATTTTTGACTCATCCAACAAAGATTGCTTTCTAGGAGGATTGGATCCACTTTTAGATCTGTAAGTACATTATTTTCATGACTTTATAAAGCTAATTTACTATATGTATTTAGTTTTTTATCAGTTGTCTACTTTTTGTGCTTTGGATTTAGTTTACATTGGCCTATGTATCAAGTCATTTCAATGTCATATAATTCCAAAATAGTTATTGTTTGTTTCATATTAGTTCTAAGTTTCATCCTTGTAACTTTGGAGAGGCCACTAAACTCTCATGGTCATTGTTTATTTGTGGTTCTCACATCTGCCTTTGTCTCCAAAGTGTTACTGTTCGCATAGTGTGTATGTTTGCGCTTCACACCTATGTGGTGATTGTGAGTCCCATAGGGTGGCACACAATTGGCCCAGCGTCGTCCGGGTTTGGCCGGTGTTGCCTGACTTGCCTAATTAAATAAAGTTTACAGATAGTTTAGGCTTGTTGTTTTGTAAATTTAGTCAACTGTAATTGTGTGTGTTTTACAACAATATACTCCTTTATTTTATTCACCACAGAGTGATTTTAATGAGCCACCCCTCCCCAGCAAGCGCCCCCAAACGGTCAAGGTCTTCACCTCCCACTGCTGTGTCAATCACCCCATCTGACGGTTCTACATCCACTTTTCATAGACCCCTTGAAAAAGAAAATAGGAGCTTGTGGCACCATTAGTCCTAACAGAATCGGTTTCCCCAAGACCAAGGTAAACAGCATGACAAAGACAGCGGAGAGGGGGACCATACGTTGGATCAGGACTAACAAGCTGCTTTTTGTGAAATGGAAGGACACTAGGGAAGTAACCATTCTCACCACACAGCATAAGGCATTCAATAACAACCATGTCTCTAGAAGGGTGAAAAATGCCATTGGAGCATGAGTGAGGAAGAGTGTCCCCATTCCTGTTTCTGTGAAGGACTCCAATGCCAGCATGGGGGATGTCGACCTAGCTGATGCTCTGATAGGCTACTACCAGGTCCTCCACAAGACCAGGAAGTGGTATAAGATATTTATTTACCACTATGGACATTGCTACAGTAAATGCTTTCATTCTCCACAGCAGATGGCCAAAGCAAAATATCAAACCCCTCTCTCCCAGTTGGCCTCCCGAGAGCAACTGGTGTTGGAAATGGCTGAATTGGGGGCCCAAAGCAACCTCACGACCCTCTCAAGACACCCCATTCAAGGTGAGCGCCACTGTCCAACATACATGCCAAATACAAAAGAAAGAACAGCATACATTGCACAAAACACCAGGGGAAAAAAAGAGTGAAATGCCACATCTTCTGTCTGAAATACCAGTTTGCTTTTTGTTTCCAGGCAGAGAGGGACTTCAGAGGGGCTTCAAAGACTATCACGACATGCACAAGCTATGGTGAAAGTGAAATCTAATCATCTACACCTGGGATGTAAAAACAACATGAATGCCATTTGGAAATAGTTCCACTTATTTATATTTTTGCACCTTTTATAGTGAAGGTTTGTGTTTGATAAGACATTTTTATACATATTTTTTATGTAACTCTGTTGCTTTTATATTGTTTTTGTTAACAGTTCATTTGTATGTGGGACCAATACATTGGACATGCCCAGGCTAAACAGGCCCTTTGGAGAGGTTGAAAAAACACTTGGATATCCCCGGTATGTCCCCCGACACCACCACAATGTTTGAGAGAGGTTGGTGTTGTAGAAATGTAGTTATTATAGTGAACAATAACTTTTAGGCACATCCAGTGTGCAACAACAGTGCAATTACCACATTCTGACACTTTGGAGAGGTTGAAAGGACACTTGAATGTACCCTGGATACCTCCATAACACCACCACAATGTTGGAGTGAGGTTGATATGGTAGAAATTGTGTTTTTATACTGAACAACTAGCATTTAGGGATTGCAAATATGTAATAGCACTGGAATTATCTAATTTACAGACATATGTCACTTTGTAATTACACATGAATAGTAGTTAGTTTTGGGTATGTTTATTTAGGCAGAAATCAACATTTTGACATTACATTTAAGAGGTTTTAAGGCAGCTCCTAAATGCAGCTGTTTTAGCCTCGCTCGTGGTGAAGTGGAGACAGAGAAATTAGTCTTCAACCTAGGTAACTTAGCTAGCTGAAACGTGTCGACAAGCTTAACTATGTCCAAGCAAATCACTTTCAAACTTTAGCGTTATGAAGGAAATGTAGAGATAAAACGTATTGGTGCTCGTTTAGCCACCTAAACTTGAAAATATGGCCATCCATTAAAATAAAGCAAGCTGTTATAGAAGATTCAAGTGGAGTGGTTGGTGGTGGATCATGGAGCAGTGGCTCGCATCTGAGGTAGGCTGGCTATAATAGCCTATAGGCTACAGTGTTGATGTTTGATGGCAGACTGTAATACCCATAGAACTACATGTAGAAGAAGGGTTAGTTATAAATACAGTGCCTTGCAAAAGTATTCATCCCCCTTGGCGTTTTTCCTATTTTGTTGCATTACAACATTTAATTTAAATAGATTTTTATTGGATTTTGATGTAATGGACATACACAAAATAGTCCAAATTGGTCAAGTGAAATTAAGAAAATAACTTGTTTCAGAAAATTCAAACAAAAGAAAAAAGGAAAAGTGGTGTGTGCATACCATATGCATTCACCCCCTTTGCTATGAAGCCCCTAAATAAGATCTGGTGCAACCAGTTATCTTCAGAAGTCACATAATTAGTTAAATAAAGTCCACCTGTGTGCAATCTAAGTGTCAAATGATCTGTCACATGATCTCAATAAATATACACCAGTTCTGAGAGACCCCAGAGTCTGCAACACCACTAAGCAAGTGGCACCACCAAGCAAGTGGCACCATGAAGACCTATGAGCTCTCCAAACAGGTCAGGGATAAAGTTGGGGAGAAGTACAGATCAGGGCTGGGTTATAAAAAAATATCTGAAACTTTGAACATCCTATGGAGCACCATTAAATCCATTATTAAAAAATGGAAAGAATATGGCACCACAACAAACCTGCCAAGAGAGGGCCGCCCACCAAAACTCACGGACCAGGCAAGGCGGGCATTAATCAGAGGCAACAAAGTAACCAAAGATAATAAGCTGCAAAGCGCAACAGCGGAGATTGGAGTATCCATATAACCACTTTAAGCCGTACATTCCAAAGAGTTGAGTTTTTTCTTTAAGCAATGGCCATTGCTTAAAGAAAAAAATAAGCAAACACGTTTGGTGTTTGCCAAAAGGCATGTGGGAGACTCCACAAACATATGGAAGAAGGTACTCTGATCAGATGAGACTAAAATTTAAAACCCAATACCTCTCATCATCAGCAGGGACTGGGAAACTGGTCAGAATTGAAGGAATGATGGATGGCGCTAAATACAGGGAAATTCTTGAGGGAAACCTGTTTCAGTCTTCCAGAAGTTTGAGACTGGGACGGAGGTTCACCTTCCAGCAGGACAATGACTCTAAAGCAACACTCGAGTGGTTTAAGGGGAATCATTTAAATGTCTTGGAATGGCCTAGTCAAAGCCCAGACCTCAATTTAATTTCTAATCTGTGGTGTGGCTTAAGGATTGCTGTACACTAGCGGAACCCATCCAACTTGAAGGAGCAGGAGCAGTTTTGTCTTGAAGAATGGGCAGAAATCCCAGTGGCTAGATGTGCCAAGCTTATAGAGACATACCCCAAGAGACTTGCTGTCATGGTCATTGGAATAACTGGACCAAGGCGCAGCGTGCGTAGAGTTCCACATGTTTATTAAATGAAACTCACAAAAACAATAAAGAACAAACGATACATGACGTTGTGTAGAGCTCACAAGCATCAACACATCGGATCGGATCCGACAGCTTTGGTGGCGCCTCTGGTGCGGGGATCGTCACCGGTTGCGCCGGACCGTGGATCGTTGTCGGAGAATCCGGACCGTGGATCGTCTCCGGGGACTCCGGACCATGGATCGTCGCCGGAGGAACCAAACCGTGGATCGTTGCCTGAAGCTCCGGTCCGTAGACTGTCAAAGGAGGAACCGGACCGTGGATCGTCGCCGGAGGCTCCGGACTGGGAACCGTCGTCATAGGCTCTGGACCTTGGATCGTCTCTGGAGGCTGAGCCGGCACAACCCGTCCTGAACAGATACCCACCTTAGCACGACAAGTGCGGGGAGCTGGCACAGTATGCACTGGGCTGTGGAGGCGCACTGGAGACACGGTGCGTAGACCCGGAAAACATGGCACCTGAACGGTGTCCAACTCCACAGAGTGAGTACAGGGAGTTGGTTCTGGTTCTCACCTTGGCTCCGCCAACCACCCCGTGTGCCTCCTCCAAACATTTTTGGAGGCTGCCTCTCAGGCTTCCGTCGTGGCCGCGAACCCCGGTGTCGTCGTTGTTTTTTTTCTTATTTCTTGTTTGTTTCACAATAAAAATATTTTGCATCTTCAAAGTGGTGGCATTTTGTGTAAATCAAATGATACAAACACCCAAAAAATACATTTTAATTCCAGATTGTAATGCAACAAAATAGGAAAAATGCCAAAGGGCATTACTTTCGCAAGCCACTGTATCTTTGATGAAACTGGAGCTGTGCAATAGATGAAGCGGAGGAATAGCGTTATAAATGTTACATATTGTTAAGCGGGCCCCTTTGTAACTAGCAGACGTATGCAGTGTTGCAATATTGCTGACTGATTACTAGCTAGTTGACAATAAAAGTGTGCGACTGTCATGGCCTTCCGTGCAATAACAGTTAAAGATATGGGAAGTAGCCAAAAACTGATCATAACCCAAACATTATAATGTTTGTGTGTGACTCAAAACACATTTTTGGGATTGGTTATTAGAGCATTCAATGTGTAGCTGGTGTAGTGTACTGGTTTCAATGCATATCATGAGCTTTGTTGATTAAGTTTGCCCTACCAATATGTTCATGTTGAAATCGCCACTGTGAATGCCAGTGCAACAGATCTTTCAGAATAACTAATACAACATTTAGCCAATAGGTCAAAAACTTTGTACAAAATCTCTGCAAAATAGTGCATTTGGGATTCCAAAAATATTTGTTTAAGTTAGTTTTATATAAACTGTTTTATGTATCACGTTAATTCAAAGCTATTCTTAACTATTTACAGTGCCTTGCGAAAGTATTCGGCCCCCTTGAACTTTGCGACCTTTTGCCACATTTCAGGTATCAAACATAAAGATATAAAACTGTATTTTTTTGTGAAGAATCAAAAACAAGTGGGACACAATCATGAAGTGGAACGACATTTATTGGAGTATTTCAAACTTTTTTAACAAATCAAAAACTGAAAAATTGGGCGTGCAAAATTATTCAGCCCCCTTAAGTTAATACTTTGTAGCGCCACCTTTTGCTGCGATTACAGCTGTAAGTCGCTTGGGGTATGTCTCTATCAGTTTTGCACATCGAGAGACTGAAATTTTTCCCATTCCTCCTTGCAAAACAGCTCGAGCTCAGTGAGGTTGGATGGAGAGCATTTGTGAACAGCAGTTTTCAGTTCTTTCCACAGATTCTCGATTGGATTCAGGTCTGGACTTTGACTTGGCCATTCTAACACCTGGATATGTTTATTTTTGAACCATTCCATTGTAGATTTTGCTTTATGTTTTGGATCATTGTCTTGTTGGAAGACAAATCTCCGTCCCAGTCTCAGGTCTTTTGCAGACTCCGTCAGGTTTTCTTCCAGAATGGTCATGTATTTGGCTCCATCCATCTTCCCATCAATTTTAACCATCTTCCCTGTCCCTGCTGAAGAAAAGCAGGCCCAAATCATGATGCTGCCACCACACTGTTTGACAGTGGGGATGGTGTGTTCAGGGTGATGAGCTGTGTTGCTTTTACGCCAAACATAACGTTTTGCATTGTTGCCAAAAAGTTCAATTTTGGTTTCATCTGACCAGAGCACCTTCTTCCACATGTTTGGTGTGTCTCCCAGGTGGCTTGTGGCAAACTTTAAACAAGACTTTTTATGGATATCTTTAAGAAATGGCTTTCTTCTTGCCACTCTTCCATAAAGGCCAGATTTGTGCAATATACGACTGATTGTTGTCCTATGGACAGAGTCTCCCACCTCAGCTGTAGATCTCTGCAGTTCATCCAGAGTGATCATGGGCCTCTTGGCTGCATCTCTGATCAGTCTTCTCCTTGTATGAGCTGAAAGTTTAGAGGTACGGCCAGGTCTTGGTAGATTTGCAGTGGTCTGATACTCCTTCCATTTCAATATTATCGCTTGCACAGTGCTCCTTGGGATGTTTAAAGCTTGGGAAATCTTTTTGTATCCAAATCCGGCTTTAAACTTCTTCACAACAGTATCTCGGACCTGCCTGGTGTGTTCCTTGTTCTTCATGATGCTCTTTGCGCTTTTAACGGACCTCTGAGACTATCACAGTGCAGGTGCATTTATACGGAGACTTGATTACACACAGGTGGATTGTATTTATCAACATTAGTCATTTAGATCAACATTGGATCATTCAGAGATCCTCACTGAACTTCTGGAGAGAGTTTGATGCACTGAAAGTAAAGGGGCTGAATAATTTTGCACGCCCAGTTTTTGATTTGTTAAAAAAGTTTGAAATATCCAATAAATGTCGTTCCACTTCATGATTGTGTCTCACTTGTTGTTGATTCTTCACAAAAAAATACAGTTTTATATCTTAATGTTTGAAGCCTGAAATGTGGCAAAAGGTTGCAAAGTTCAAGGGGGCCGAATACTTTCGCAAGGCACTGTATCTGTGTTTTATTCGTAACATTGTTCATATTTTTCATAGCCAACTTTCATGACCGGCATAATGGATTTGTGTCTGTGTAAATGTATGCAGAGATGAACTATGACAGAGAGGTCAGGGATAATGGGAAGGATTAGTGGTATGGGTTGTCCTGATTCCAAGAGGACAGCACATACTGTATAGTAGTGACATAGTAGTGAACATAGTACACAAGCTGATAATTCCCTTCGACTGCAATAATTACGTTCTACTTTAAAGTCCAATTATCAATATGCAAAGATTCATGATTATGCTGGACTATCTACAATACTTTAAGGTTTGTCTGCATCTATGGTATCTACATTTTCAATCTCTACCAAATGAATAAACATCAGCAACCTTAACATGATAACATATTGAAGATACATAAAAATATGTATATTTCTATAAAACGTGTATAGATAAATCATAGATGTGCTAGATCTACTGCTCTGGTGTTTTTCACAGTGTAGGATTGCATTTGTTACCTCCACCCTCAGCAGAAATATCTTGGTCCTCTTTCTCCTCAGCATCTGCCATAGCTGCCTCCTGAGCCTTGAGAATCTACCACACACAAACCAATAATATGACATACACAGAAAGGATCCCTTTAAAAAATAATTCATGAGGATCCAAATGTAGCCATAAGATGATAATGATGTTTAATTGTATACAAGTTTACAGTCTGTACAAAAAAATAAAAACTAACAATGCCATTTTCACGGATGGCCTCACCTCCATCAGAGTTTCGATCGAGGCGAAGTACTTTGACCACCAATCCAACATGCTCTCATCAAACTCTTCCTCCTCCACCTCGTCTCCTCCCTTCTTTCTCTTCTTCTTCTTCCCTCCCTTATCATCCTCCTACAACATCAATGTCAGGTTAGATTAATAGGCTGCAATATCCCTTTTACTATTTTAAACTACTGTACGACCTTTAACAAATAAACATTCACCTACAAATGAGACGTCGTAACACCTACCTCAATTTTAACCACCGCATCAGACCCCTGAAAAAGACCACAAAACATATTGGCCATATTACAAGGTTTTTATTCAAGTTTATTATTCAAATGAACATGAACATAATGGTGTGATGAGATCTTACAGAGTCCAGCTTAACCATGGTCTCCATCTTCTTGATGGAGGGTTCTGGCTCGTAGTTGACAATGATCTCCTCTGGTGGAGGACAAAGACCGCATGAGTGACATTTGTACAACTAATTTATTTTCCTGACCTGGGCAACGTGTAAGGGCACATGTGTGTGTGTGCCTGCATGTGTTTGTACCTTGAGTGTTCCAGTTGTTGGCTTGCTTGTCTGCTGCCCGGTAGATGAACTTGCGTAGAGTGGTGACAGCATGGTTCCCCACTAAGGTGTAGCGACCGAACGCTCTGCAGTCCACCACTCTGATGTTCAGGGGAGGGTGGAGCAGCTCGTTCTCAGGCAGATCCTGGAGAACGTAAGTTCACAGGAAATTAATGGGTCACATTTGGCACATGGTATCTTAATTGTGCAATTTCCTTGTTGTAAAACAGTTTTCTGGTTCAGAAAACTTCACATAACCACATTACAACCAACGGATCTCTGTTACAGTAAGGTAAAGATTTCGTTTTCATGACAATATCACAAAAAAGTCGTCCTATTTTGGTTGTTATTAGGCGAGAACCAGTTGAATGATGGAATGATTTTAAAGAGAACTTACCACCTCAAACATCTTAACCAGGGTGCCGAAGTTAGGATTTTTCTTGTAGTTCTGGATCAGGGAAGACTGGACCCCTTTACCGGCACATTCTATGTCCACACGAGGCCTGTCCACTGCGGCTAGATTGACCCTCTTCAGGTCCCTGAGCCCCCAGAACAGCACCTGGAAAAGGGGAACATTTCAGTAACACTTTATTTAAAGCGTACCTACATCAGGCCTTCATAACCATTAATGACACATTCATTACCTTTCATGACTCATTCATAACATATTCATAACCATTCATAACCCATTCATAACCCATTCATAACCCATTCATAACACCCATTCATAAGCAGTACATAAGCATTTCCTAAATGTTACAGCAATATTGACACACTTCCTGTACGCTAAGAGGAGGTTAACTCCCACCTCGATCCTGTACTTGCTGAGGACTGGTCTGATGCCCAGAGGGACAGGTAGGATGGGACCACGGTCCATGTCTGTGGGACCGTCGATGGGCGGCAGGTCAGCCTTACCATGCGGACCAATCTGAAACATGAACAGACGTTACAGGCATCAACATTACTGATTCATTTGGGTCTAATCAAATCATCTATTGTCACGTGACTGGCAGAAATAATATTTAGTTTTACTATTATTAACCTAGGAAATCTCAGAATACATCAACTTTGAAAGTAAAACTTCTACATTTATTTGTCCCACCATCAATTTCCCTCCACTTTGGGACAAATAATGTTGAGGTTGATCTATTGCCAGCTCACCTGCAGCAGTTCGAAGGCTGCCAGCATCTCTCCAGCGGTGCAATTCCCCCTATAGATCTGGTAGTACTCTAGTTGGGGAGGGAAACGTGGAGGTCCGTAGTGTTCGTCCGCCATCTTGGTTATGGGCTTGGCGAAAGTCCTGCCCATGAACTCTGCTTTGCCCTGGAGTCACATCGTAACATAACAGAAAGACAATCAAAATATAATCCTGACCCTGCTTTGATAAATCAAGGACCACACCATGTCCACAATTATGAATTAAGGTTTAAATATTTGAAAGAATGGTCTCTTTGAAATACTGTACTATCTACAATCTGAGGAAATTGGCCGGTGTTCACATTACAAGCGTTTTAATAGAACAATTTGATATCTAAAAAACAGTAGCATGAATACAATAGAGGGTGTTCATGCCACATCATTCATCAATAGGTTAAGTATGGTATTAGCTTACCCAACAAAGAGGCATGGCTTGACAATGCACATGCTTCAAAGCGCAAGATGATACAACAGAACAATGAAAATCAACTAGCCTGGTCCCAGATCTGTTTGTACAGTTTTGCCAACTTGACTTTAGGAGTTAGCTATACGCACACACTTCAGAAACGATCTGGGACCAGGCTGAAAAAAATGTTGGAAACGACACTCAAACATAACCACTGTACCGCATAAGCAAAAATCATCTTCCATTGAAGGAATGCAAGAGGGGTAAGGCTGATGTCCAGTGAATGGGTCTTTCCAGTTAGATCTTATACCTCTTGCATGCCTTGGTCCAAGGCTCTACAAACCTGTTCCTGGAGAGCTACCGTCCTGTATGTTTCCGCTCCAACCCTAATCAAGCACACCTGATTCACACCTGATAATTATCTAGTTGATAAGCTGAATCCATGTCAGGTTCGTTAGAACTGGAGCAAAAACCTACATGAGGGTAGCTCTCCAGGAACAGGGTTGGAGAGCACTAGCCTCGTACGAATTATCCTGTTCAGATCTCGTAAGATCTCGTAAGCTCGCGAGATCAGCATGGTTCGTACGAGGCTAGGAGAGCCCTGCCTCGGGGCATAATGCTCTCCTCCACTACTTACAGACTTCAATCAGAATTCAATTCACACTCTACTTATCCCGAGCCAGGGTCATCCAAAACAATGGTGTTTATGTTCAGGAATAGATATCAGATCATCAGTTGAGTAAACATATACATTCTTTCAAATATAATTCATATCAATTCTGTAAAATCAGATAAACATATAAGTTGCAACATAACTTGACAATGATGCTAACAAAGCACCTACTACTGTATCTACAAGACCTCATTCAAATGCAGAGACTCCTTTGAATGACATGTAATTTATGTTACTTAGATGACTGGAGCAGCAAGGAAAGACGGGGTCTGGGTTCTGCATCGTGCTTACCACCGTGTCCTGGTCATAGATTTCTATGACGATTATAGGAGGGTCGTCCCTGAGTTCGCCGACCTCTCCGAACAGTTCTACGTTGTCAAACACCATCAGCTGGTCCCAGGTGGGACACAGTGTCTCATTCAACACCTGGGCGGATAGTGACAATCATTCATTTATTCATTCATTCACAACCCATCTTGTTACTCTCGTTCACCATTCTGTTATTCTTATACTTAAATTACTTTAAAGATGACAGAAAGTTATATTTGTGGAATCACTGTTTTTCTTTAACAAATAAACAAAACAAACAAATCTAGTTGTCCTACCTCTGTGACCTGGCTGTGTGTGGAGAAGAAGACCCTGGCGAAGGGGTCAGAGAGGCCGCTGCTGTCTGCCGCAAACAGGCTGCGAGCCTGGTACATATGGACCCTCAGCTGAAAGATCTGCTTCACTGTGGAAGTGGGAGGGGGGGACATTTATCAATGGGATTCTCTAGCTTCCCTTATTCGTAGTGATACAATATGTGAATAGAATCTGAACTACTAAAAAAGACATTCCCATTCAAGTCAACGCTCCCTGAGGAACATCAGGGATGACAACCACCATAGGGGAGTTTGCTATAAAGCACAGACCGATCAGAGACCACCAGGGTAAGTCTGAGGGATCTGTCCTTTCTAATCACTCTATTTCTATGTTATATGTGGATATGTGTGGCACATGCATGGGACATCACCGTCTCCCTTACTCATGTGTCTAGACCGCTGTAATGTAATCAATGGGATTCTCTAGTTTTCCATACGCATAGTGATATATGTGATGAATTGGACGCCATCTATCTCTTAGTCCCTCTTACTCATGTATGTGAGGCTGATGGGAGGAGCAGACTGCGAGCCAGGTCCTTTCAGCATCTTGTTCTCCTCGAAGCCATTGGGCAGACCAGACAGGAAGTCTTTCCTCTGACGGTTCAGACCCAGCCACAGGTAGATCTCTGTCTTAGCCTGCACTGTCCAGCCAGCTGCCCCAAAGCCCTTCTTACCAGGCAGCTGGGCATGATGAGGCAAACACATGAATGGGAATCAGATGGACACAGCACCAGTGGTTCAGAACAAGTGAAAACTGAACTGGGAATGGCTGTAACTATAACTTTTAGGGGATTTCAAACTAAATCAATAAGCACACACTGGAAGAGGAAATAGGCATTTGGTTTTGGATGTAGAATAACTATTCAAAGACCTTAAGGAAGATGGTTTTGACTTTGCCACAGTCCTTCCCAGTCTCCTCGTCCACCCCGGAGTACAGGATGCCTTTGGAGGGGACACGGGCGTAGGCGATTCGCTTGTTATTACTCATCATCCAGATGTAGACGTCAGGGATGCTGTGCTGCGGCTGCCATTACACATCAGTCAGTCAGTCAACCAATCAATCAATCTCTAATATATTTACTGTCCCAATTGGGAAATTTATAGTGCAATCAAGGGTAAAAAAAACCACAATAACAATAATTCAACAAATATACACAATATAAAGGAAAAGAAAGATGAACAAAGACCTCTGGAATGTAATCAATAGTTTTAGATTGATTAACTACTGTATACGTATCGTATATACACTCCTTCCTGACTTACTTCATCAGCTAGGAACCTGAGCTTGTGGAGAAAGTTTTGCACCAGCTTGATCTTATCCCTCACTGTGTTCTTCTTCACCTGTGTCCTGATGGTCTTAGCCTGCTGACCTAAGTTCTCCTAAAAGCAAACACAATGAGACAAGTACACTTTTTACCACTGACACACCACATGAATGGCCTGTTTCCTGGACACAGATCAATCCCAGTCTTGAACTGAAAAGCAGGCTCAGTAGAAATAGCTTTTTAGTCCAGGACTAGGTGTAATATGTGACAGAGAATTATATATGGAAACATTACAATCATGGATCATGTGTGTCGTACCAGTTCCCTCATGCAGGACTTGAGTCTCTCCTTGTCCAGCTTGGTCCTCCCAGTCTGGTTTTGGTCCTTGTTAGCCAGAGTCAGAAATTGACTGGGGGAAAAAATCATTAAATGTCAGTCAATGGTACCCGAAATGGCACCCTAAACCCTATATAGTGCACTATTGATCAGGGATTACGGGATACAGACAATGTCCTCCTAAAAACAAGGAATTGAGTAAGACAGTACCGAGTCAGTAGTAGTAATCAGTAGTGATAAAGGGTCAGTATAGAGCCAGTAGGACTCAGTAGGGTTATCAGTATAGAGCCAGTAGGACTCAGTAGGGTTATCCGTACCCAACCAGTAGGACTCAGTAGAGTTATCAGTATAGAGCCAGTAGGACTCAGTAGTGTTATCAGTATAGAGCCAGTAGGACTCAGTAGAGTTATCGGTACAGAGCCAGTAGTAGGACTCAGTAGGGTTATCAGTATAGAGCCAGTAGGACTCAGTCGGGTTATCAGTATAGAGCTAGTAGTAGGACTTAGTAGGGTTATCAGTATAGAGCCAGTAGGACTCAGTAGGGTTATCAGTATAGAGCCAGTAGGACTCAGTAGGGTTATCAGTACAGAGCCAGTAGGACTCAGTCGGGTTATCAGCATAGAGCCAGTAGGACTCAGTAGGGTTATCCGTACAGAGCCAGTAGGACTCAGTAGAGTTATCAGTATAGAGCCAGTAGGACTCAGTAGGGTCATCCGTACAGAACCAGTAGGACTCAGTAGAGTTATCAGTATAGAGCCAGTAGGACTCAGTAGGGTTATCAGTACAGAGCCAGTAGGACTCAGTCGGGTTATCAGTATAGAGCCAGTAGGACTCAGTAGGGTTATCCGTACAGAGCCAGTAGGACTCAGTAGAGTTATCAGTATAGAGCCAGTAGGACTCAGTAGGGTTATCAGTATAGACTCAGTAGGGTTATCAGTATAGAGCCAGTAGGACTCAGTTGGGCTATCAGTATAGAGCCAGTAGGACTCAGTAGGGTTGTCAGTACAGAGCCAGTAGGACTCAGTCGGGTTATCAGTATAGACTCAGTAGGGTTATCAGTATAGAGCCAGTAGGACTCAGTAGGGTTATCCGTACAGAGCCAGTAGGACTCAGTAGAGTTATCAGTATAGAGCCAGTAGGACTCAGTAGGGTTATCAGTATAGACTCAGTAGGGTTATCAGTATAGAGCCAGTAGGACTCAGTTGGGCTATCAGTATAGAGCCAGTAGGACTCAGTAGGGTTGTCAGTACAGAGCCAGTAGGACTCAGTAGTGTTATCAGTATAGAGCCAGTAGACCTCAGTAGGGTTAAAGGGTCAGTAGAGACCTGCATCCATTGCTGAGATCCTCCAAGACCCCTCTCAGTCTGCGTTCAGGATATGTCTTCTCTGTCTTAATGACCTCCTGAACATCGTTCAGACCCTCCTCCTGTTGACACAGTGTTATAGACATGATATAACATTACTCTGATGTTTTAAGAATGTTTGTAACAGAACTATTTATTACGTTTTACTAATGTCATTCTTATACGTTTCAATTGGGTAACAGTGATTGATTGACCCACCAGTTTATCGGCAATGTTGTCTATAAGGTTGGCATTGTATAGTCTTCTTCTCTGGTCCTGCCACCAGCTCTTGATGTAAATACACGGCTTTCTCTCAAAGTAAGGCAGGTGGAAATAGTTTCTGAAAGTTTGAGATGCACAAAAAGAGAGAATGAAACCTGACCTACTGAGACTTATGATTCAGTTGCAGAGAATAAAAACAACACTTCCGGCAGGAAAACTAGCTGAAACGATTGTCATTAGATCTAGTTCACAACCAGAAATAACTTCCTTTCAACCAGCTTGACATGCTGGGGTACTCTGCAAAATTCTAGGAACTTGAATAAATTCACAAGTTTTTCCAAAATCCCGGTTGAATTCCCCTGAATCAGGAGGGAATAAGCAGGAAACCCAGAATCCTCCAACCAGGATTTTTGGAAAACCAGGGAAGTTATTGAAAGTTCCCAGAATTTTGCAACCCTAGATCTGATCTGTCTGTGATGACTGGTTTCGTCGGCGGGATGGTGGACACTGAGACCAGGTCATTATCTAATGTGTCTGTTGGCATCTGACCTGTCGGTGATGACTGGTTTCATGGGCAGGATGGTGGACACTGAGACCAGGTCATTATCTAATGTGTCTGTTGGCATCTGACCTGTCTGTGATGACTGGTTTCATGGGCGGGATGGTGGACACTGAGACCAGGTCAGTATCTAATGTGTCTGTTGGCATCTGACCTGTCGGTGATGACTGGTTTCATGGGCGGGATGGTGGACACTGAGACCAGGTCATTATCTAATGTGTCTGTTGGCATCTGACCTGTCGGTGATGACTGGTTTCATGGGCAGGATGGTGGACACTGAGACCAGGTCATTATCTAATGTGTCTGTTGGCATCTGACCTGTCGGTGATGACTGGTTTCATGGGCGGGATGGTGGACACTGAGACCAGGTCATTATCTAATGTGTCTGTTGGCATCTGACCTGTCGGTGATGACTGGTTTCATGGGCGGGATGGTGGACACTGAGACCAGGTCATTATCTAATGTGTCTGTTGGCATCTGACCTGTCGGTGATGACTGGTTTCATGGGCGGGATGGTGGACACTGAGACCAGGTCATTATCTAATGTGTCTGTTGGCATCTAACCTGTCGGTGATGACTGGTTTCATGGGCGGGATGGTGGACACTGAGACCAGGTCATTATCTAATGTGTCTGTTGGCATCTAACCTGTCGGTGATGACTGGTTTCATGGGCGGGATGGTGGACACTGAGACCAGGTCATTATCTAATGTGTCTGTTGGCATCTGACCTGTCGGTGATGACTGGTTTCATGGGCGGGATGGTGGACACTGAGACCAGGTCATTATCTAATGTGTCTGTTGGCATCTGACCTGTCGGTGATGACTGGTTTCATGGGCAGGATGGTGGACACTGAGACCAGGTCAGTATCTAATGTGTCTGTTGGCATCTGACCTGTCGGTGATGACTGGTTTCATGGGCAGGATGGTGGACACTGAGACCAGGTCATTATCTAATGTGTCTGTTGGCATCTGACCTGTCGGTGATGACTGGTTTCATGGGCGGGATGGTGGACACTGAGACCAGGTCATTATCTAATGTGTCTGTTGGCATCTGACCTGTCGGTGATGACTGGTTTCATGGGCGGGATGGTGGACACTGAGACCAGGTCAGTATCTAATGTGTCTGTTGGCATCTGACCTGTCGGTGATGACTGGTTTCATGGGCGGGATGGTGGACACTGAGACCAGGTCATTATCTAATGTGTCTGTTGGCATCTGACCTGTCGGTGATGACTGGTTTCATGGGCGGGATGGTGGACACTGAGACCAGGTCATTATCTAATGTGTCTGTTGGCATCTGACCTGTCTGTGATGACTGGTTTCATGGGCGGGATGGTGGACACTGAGACCAGGTCATTATCTAATGTGTCTGTTGGCATCTGACCTGTCGGTGATGACTGGTTTCATGGGCGGGATGGTGGACACTGAGACCAGGTCAGTATCTAATGTGTCTGTTGGCATCTGACCTGTCGGTGATGACTGGTTTCATGGGCAGGATGGTGGACACTGAGACCAGGTCATTATCTAATGTGTCTGTTGGTATCTGACCTGTCGGTGATGACTGGTTTCGTCGGCGGGGTGGTGGACACTGAGACCAGGTCATTATCTAATGTGTCTGTTGGCATCTGACCTGTCGGTGATGACTGGTTTCATGGGCGGGATGGTGGACACTGAGACCAGGTCCTTATCTAATGTGTCTGTTGGCATCTAACCTGTCTGTGATGACTGGTTTCATGGGCGGGATGGTGGACACTGAGACCAGGTCATTATCTAATGTGTCTGTTGGCATCTAACCTGTTGGTGATGACTGGTTTCATGGGCAGGATGGTGGACACTGAGACCAGGTCATTATCTAATGTGTCTGTTGGCATCTAACCTGTCGGTGATGGCTGGTTTCATGGGCAGGATGGTGGACACTGAGACCAGGTCATTATCTAATGTGTCTGTTGGCATCTAACCTGTCGGTGATGACTGGTTTCATGGGCGGGATGGTGGACACTGAGACCAGGTCATTATCTAATGTGTCTGTTGGCATCTAACCTGTCGGTGATGACTGGTTTCATGGGCGGAATGGTGGACACTGAGACCAGGTCATTATCTAATGTGTCTGTTGGCATCTGACCCTTCGGTGATGACTGGTTTCATGGGCGGGATGGTGGACACTGAGACCAGGTCATTATCTAATGTGTCTGTTGGCATCTGACCTGTCGGTGATGACTGGTTTCATGGGCGGGATGGTGGACACTGAGACCAGGTCATTATCTAATGTGTCTGTTGGCATCTGACCTGTCGGTGATGACTGGTTTCATCGGCGGGATGGTGGACACTGAGACCAGGTCATTATCTAATGTGTCTGTTGGCATCTGACCTGTCGGTGATGACTGGTTTCATGGGCGGGATGGTGGACACTGAGACCAGGTCCTTATCTAATGTGTCTGTTGGCATCTAACCTGTCTGTGATGACTGGTTTCATGGGCGGGATGGTGGACACTGAGACCAGGTCATTATCTAATGTGTCTGTTGGCATCTGACCTGTCGGTGATGACTGGTTTCATGGGCGGGATGGTGGACACTGAGACCAGGTCAGTATCTAATGTGTCTGTTGGCATCTGACCTGTCGGTGATGACTGGTTTCATGGGCAGGATGGTGGACACTGAGACCAGGTCAGTATCTAATGTGTCTGTTGGCATCTGACCTGTCGGTGATGACTGGTTTCATGGGCGGGATGGTGGACACTGAGACCAGGTCATTATCTAATGTGTCTGTTGGCATCTGACCTGTCGGTGATGACTGGTTTCATGAGCGGGATGGTGGACACTGAGACCAGGTCATTATCTAATGTGTCTGTTGGCATCTGACCTGTCGGTGATGACTGGTTTTATCGGCGGGGTGGTGGACACTGAGACCAGGTCATTATCTAATGTGTCTGTTGGCATCTAACCTGTCGGTGATGACTGGTTTCATGGGCGGGATGGTGGACACTGAGACCAGGTCCTTATCTAATGTGTCTGTTGGCATCTAACCTGTCTGTGATGACTGGTTTCATGGGCGGGATGGTGGACACTGAGACCAGGTCATTATCTAATGTGTCTGTTGGCATCTGACCTGTCGGTGATGACTGGTTTTATCGGCGGGGTGGTGGACACTGAGACCAGGTCATTATCTAATGTGTCTGTTGGCATCTAACCTGTCGGTGATGACTGGTTTCATGGGCGGAATGGTGGACACTGAGACCAGGTCATTATCTAATGTGTCTGTTGGCATCTGACCTGTCGGTGATGACTGGTTTCATGGGCGGGATGGTGGACACTGAGACCAGGTCATTATCTAATGTGTCTGTTGGCATCTGACCTGTCGGTGATGACTGGTTTCATGGGCGGGATGGTGGACACTGAGACCAGGTCATTATCTAATGTGTCTGTTGGCATCTAACCTGTCAGTGATGACTGGTTTTATCGGCGGGGTGGTGGACACTGAGACCAGGTCATTATCTAATGTGTCTGTTGGCATCTGACCTGTCGGTGATGACTGGTTTCATGGGCGGGATGGTGGACACTGAGACCAGGTCATTATCTAATGTGTCTGTTGGCATCTGACCTGTCGGTGATGACTGGTTTCATGGGCAGGATGGTGGACACTGAGACCAGGTCATTATCTAATGTGTCTGTTGGTATCTGACCTGTCGGTGATGACTGGTTTCGTCGGCGGGGTGGTGGACACTGAGACCAGGTCATTATCTAATGTGTCTGTTGGCATCTGACCTGTCGGTGATGACTGGTTTCATGGGCGGGATGGTGGACACTGAGACCAGGTCCTTATCTAATGTGTCTGTTGGCATCTAACCTGTCTGTGATGACTGGTTTCATGGGCGGGTTGGTGGACACTGAGACCAGGTCATTATCTAATGTGTCTGTTGGCATCTGACCTGTCGGTGATGACTGGTTTCATGGGCGGGATGGTGGACACTGAGACCAGGTCAGTATCTAATGTGTCTGTTGGCATCTGACCTGTCGGTGATGACTGGTTTCATGGGCAGGATGGTGGACACTGAGACCAGGTCAGTATCTAATGTGTCTGTTGGCATCTGACCTGTCGGTGATGACTGGTTTCATGGGCGGGATGGTGGACACTGAGACCAGGTCATTATCTAATGTGTCTGTTGGCATCTGACCTGTCGGTGATGACTGGTTTCATGAGCGGGATGGTGGACACTGAGACCAGGTCATTATCTAATGTGTCTGTTGGCATCTAACCTGTCAGTGATGACTGGTTTTATCGGCGGGGTGGTGGACACTGAGACCAGTTCATTATCTAATGTGTCTGTTGGCATCTGACCTGTCGGTGATGACTGGTTTCATGGGCGGGATGGTGGACACTGAGACCAGGTCATTATCTAATGTGTCTGTTGGCATCTGACCTGTCTGTGATGACTGGTTTCATGGGCGGGATGGTGGACACTGAGACCAGGTCATTATCTAATGTGTCTGTTGGCATCTGACCTGTCGGTGATGACTGGTTTCATGGGCGGGATGGTGGACACTGAGACCAGGTCAGTATCTAATGTGTCTGTTGGCATCTGACCTGTCGGTGATGACTGGTTTCATGGGCAGGATGGTGGACACTGAGACCAGGTCATTATCTAATGTGTCTGTTGGTATCTGACCTGTCGGTGATGACTGGTTTCGTCGGCGGGGTGGTGGACACTGAGACCAGGTCATTATCTAATGTGTCTGTTGGCATCTGACCTGTCGGTGATGACTGGTTTCATGGGCGGGATGGTGGACACTGAGACCAGGTCCTTATCTAATGTGTCTGTTGGCATCTAACCTGTCTGTGATGACTGGTTTCATGGGCGGGATGGTGGACACTGAGACCAGGTCATTATCTAATGTGTCTGTTGGCATCTAACCTGTTGGTGATGACTGGTTTCATGGGCAGGATGGTGGACACTGAGACCAGGTCATTATCTAATGTGTCTGTTGGCATCTAACCTGTCGGTGATGGCTGGTTTCATGGGCAGGATGGTGGACACTGAGACCAGGTCATTATCTAATGTGTCTGTTGGCATCTAACCTGTCGGTGATGACTGGTTTCATGGGCGGGATGGTGGACACTGAGACCAGGTCATTATCTAATGTGTCTGTTGGCATCTAACCTGTCGGTGATGACTGGTTTCATGGGCGGAATGGTGGACACTGAGACCAGGTCATTATCTAATGTGTCTGTTGGCATCTGACCCTTCGGTGATGACTGGTTTCATGGGCGGGATGGTGGACACTGAGACCAGGTCATTATCTAATGTGTCTGTTGGCATCTGACCTGTCGGTGATGACTGGTTTCATGGGCGGGATGGTGGACACTGAGACCAGGTCATTATCTAATGTGTCTGTTGGCATCTGACCTGTCGGTGATGACTGGTTTCATCGGCGGGATGGTGGACACTGAGACCAGGTCATTATCTAATGTGTCTGTTGGCATCTGACCTGTCGGTGATGACTGGTTTCATGGGCGGGATGGTGGACACTGAGACCAGGTCATTATCTAATGTGTCTGTTGGCATCTTACCTGTCGGTGATGACTGGTTTCATGGGCGGGATGGTGGACACTGAGACCAGGTCATTATCTAATGTGTCTGTTGGCATCTAACCTGTCAGTGATGACTGGTTTTATCGGCGGGATGGTGGACACTGAGACCAGGTCATTATCTAATGTGTCTGTTGGCATCTGACCTGTCGGTGATGACTGGTTTCATGGGCGGGATGGTGGACACTGAGACCAGGTCATTATCTAATGTGTCTGTTGGCATCTGACCTGTCTGTGATGACTGGTTTCATGGGCGGGATGGTGGACACTGAGACCAGGTCATTATCTAATGTGTCTGTTGGCATCTGACCTGTCGGTGATGACTGGTTTCATGGGCGGGATGGTGGACACTGAGACCAGGTCAGTATCTAATGTGTCTGTTGGCATCTGACCTGTCGGTGATGACTGGTTTCATGGGCAGGATGGTGGACACTGAGACCAGGTCATTATCTAATGTGTCTGTTGGTATCTGACCTGTCGGTGATGACTGGTTTCGTCAGCGGGGTGGTGGACACTGAGACCAGGTCATTATCTAATGTGTCTGTTGGCATCTGACCTGTCGGTGATGACTGGTTTCATGGGCGGGATGGTGGACACTGAGACCAGGTCCTTATCTAATGTGTCTGTTGGCATCTAACCTGTCTGTGATGACTGGTTTCATGGGCGGGATGGTGGACACTGAGACCAGGTCATTATCTAATGTGTCTGTTGGCATCTAACCTGTTGGTGATGACTGGTTTCATGGGCAGGATGGTGGACACTGAGACCAGGTCATTATCTAATGTGTCTGTTGGCATCTAACCTGTCGGTGATGGCTGGTTTCATGGGCGGGATGGTGGACACTGAGACCAGGTCATTATCTAATGTGTCTGTTGGCATCTAACCTGTCGGTGATGACTGGTTTCATGGGCGGGATGGTGGACACTGAGACCAGGTCATTATCTAATGTGTCTGTTGGCATCTGACCTGTCGGTGATGACTGGTTTCATCGGCGGGGTGGTGGACACTGAGACCAGGTCATTATCTAATGTGTCTGTTGGCATCTGACCTGTCGGTGATGACTGGTTTCATGGGCAGGATGGTGGACACTGAGACCAGGTCATTATCTAATGTGTCTGTTGGCATCTGACCTGTCGGTGATGACTGGTTTCATGGGCGGGATGGTGGACACTGAGACCAGGTCATTATCTAATGTGTCTGTTGGCATCTGACCTGTCGGTGATGACTGGTTTCATGGGCGGGATGGTGGACACTGAGACCAGGTCAGTATCTAATGTGTCTGTTGGCATCTAACCTGTCGGTGATGACTGGTTTCATGGGCAGGATGGTGGACACTGAGACCAGGTCATTATCTAATGTGTCTGTTGGCATCTGACCTGTCGGTGATAACTGGTTTCATGGGCGGGATGGTGCACACTGAGACCAGGTCATTATCTAATGTGTCTGTTGGCATCTAACCTGTCGGTGATGACTGGTTTCATGGGCGGGATGGTGGACACTGAGACCAGGTCATTATCTAATGTGTCTGTTGGCATCTGACCTGTCGGTGATGACTGGTTTCATGGGCAGGATGGTGGACACTGAGACCAGGTCATTATCTAATGTGTCTGTTGGCATCTGACCTGTCGGTGATGACTGGTTTCATGGGCAGGATGGTGGACACTGAGACCAGGTCATTATCTAATGTGTCTGTTGGCATCTGACCTGTCGGTGATGGCTGGTTTCATGGGCAGGATGGTGGACACTGAGACCAGGTCATTATCTAATGTGTCTGTTGGCATCTAACCTGTCGGTGACGACTGGTTTCATGGGCAGGATGGTGGACACTGAGACCAGGTCATTATCTAATGTGTCTGTTGGCATCTGACCTGTCGGTGATGACTGGTTTTATCGGCGGGGTGGTGGACACTGAGACCAGGTCATTATCTAATGTGTCTGTTGGCATCTGACCTGTCGGTGATGACTGGTTTTATCGGCGGGGTGGTGGACACTGAGACCAGGTCATTATCTAATGTGTCTGTTGGCATCTGACCTGTCGGTGATGACTGGTTTCATGGGCGGGATGGTGGACACTGAGACCAGGTCATTATCTAATGTGTCTGTTGGCATCTGACCTGTCGGTGATGACTGGTTTCATGGGCAGGATGGTGGACACTGAGACCAGGTCATTATCTAATGTGTCTGTTGGCATCTGACCTGTCGGTGATGACTGGTTTTATCGGCGGGGTGGTGGACACTGAGACCAGGTCATTATCTAATGTGTCTGTTGGCATCTGACCTGTCGGTGATGACTGGTTTTATCGGCGGGGTGGTGGACACTGAGACCAGGTCATTATCTAATGTGTCTGTTGGCATCTAACCTGTCGGTGATGACTGGTTTCATCGGCGGGGTGGTGGACACTGAGACCAGGTCATTGTCATCATCTCCCTCCTCTTCATCACTAGATCCATGGATCAACTCTGTCTCCTCTTCATCTCCGTCTCCCCCACTCTTTCCGCTACTCGACTTGAGTTTGGTCACACCATCAATCTCACTCCCATAGTTACCTAGTTAAAAGACGAAAGTAAAAAATATGGCGATATACACTGTTCAAAAGTTTGGGGTCACTTAGAAATGTCCTTGTTTTCGAAAGAAAGACACATTTTTTGTCCATTAAAATATCATCAAATTGATCGGAAATACAGTGTAGACGTTGTTAATGTTGTAAATGACTATTGTAGCAGGAAATGGCTGATCTTTAATGGAATATCATTGAACCCACAAACCCACAGATGTTCCAGATACTCAACTAGTCTAAAGAAGGCCAGTTTTATTGCTTCTTTAAACAGAACAACAGTTTTCAGCTGTGCTAACATAATTGCAAAGGGTTTTCTAATGATCAATTAGCCTTTTTAAATGATAAACTTGGATTAGCTAACACAAATGCCATTGGAACACAGGAGTGATGGTTGCTGATAATGGGCCTCTGAACGTCTATGTAGATATTCCATTAAAAATCAGTCGTTTCCATCTACAATACTAATTTACAATTTTCTATTTTATTTATTTATTTATTTTACCTTTATTTAACCAGGTAGGCAAGTTGAGAACAAGTTCTCATTTACAATTGCGACCTGGCCAAGATAAAGCAAAGCAGTTCGACACATACAACAACACAGAGTTACACATGGAGTAAAACAAAAAATACAGTCAATAATACAGTAGAAAAATAAGTCTATATACAATGTGAGCAAATGAGGTGAGATAAGGGAGGTAAAGGCAAAAAAAAAGGCCATAGTGGCGAAGTAAAGACAATATAGCTAGTAAAACACTGGAATGGTAGATTTGCAGTGGAAGAATGTGCAAAGTAGAGATTAAATAATGGGGTGCAAAGGAGCAAAATAAATAAATACAGTAGGGGGAGAGGTAGTTGTTTGGGCTAAATTATAGATGGGCTATGTACAGGTGCAGTAATCTGTGAGCTGCTCTGACAGCTGGTGCTTAAAGCTAGTTAGGGAGATAAGTGTTTCCAGTTTCAGAGATTTTTGTAGTTTGTTCCAGTCATTGGCAGCAGAGAACTGGAAAGGAGAGGCGGCCAAAGGAATAATTGGTTTTGGGGGTGACTAGAGAGATATACCTGCTGGAGCGCGTGCTACAGGTGGGTGCTGCTATGGTGACCAGCGAGCTGAGATAAGGGGGGACTTTACCTAGCCGAGTCTTGTAGATGACATGGAGCCAGTGGGTTTGGCGACGAGTATGAAGCGAGGGCCAGCCAACGAGAGCGTACAGGTCGCAATGGTGGGTAGTATATGGGGCTTTGGTGACAAAACGGATTGCACTGTGATAGACTGCATCCAATTTGTTGAGTAGGGTATTGGAGGCTATTTTGTAAATTACATCGCCGAAGTTGAGGATCGGTAGGATGGTCAGATTTACAAGGGTATGTTTGGCAGCATGAGTGAAGGATGCTTTGTTGCGATATAGGAAGTCAATTCTTGATTTAACTTTGGATTGGAGATGTTTGATGTGAGTCTGGAAGGAGAGTTTACAGTCTAACCAGACACCTAGGTATTTGTAGTTGCCCACATATTATAAGTCAGAACTGTCCAGAGTAGTGATGCTGGACGGGCGGGCAGGTGCGGGCAGCGATCGGTTGAAGAACATGCATTTAGTTTTACTTGTATTTAAGAGCAATTGGAGGCCACGGAAGGAGAGTTGTATGGCATTGAAGCTCGTCTGGAGGGTTGTTAACACAGTGTCCAAAGAAGGGCCAGAAGTATATAGAATGGTGTCGTCTGCGTAGAGGTGTATCAGAGACTCACCAGCAGCAAGAGCAACATCATTGATGTATACAGAGAAGAGAGTCGGTCCAAGAATTTAACCCTGTGGCACCACCATTGAGACTGCCAGTGGCCCGGACAACAGGCCCTCCGATTTGACACACTGAACTCTATCAGAGAAGTAGTTGGTGAACCAGGCGAGGCAATCACTTGAGAAACCAAGGCTATCGAGTCTGCCGATGAGGATGTGGTGATTGACAGAGTCGAAAGCCTTGGCCAGGTCAATGAATACGGCTGCACAGTATTGTTTCTTATCGATGGTGGTTAAGATATCGTTTAGGACCTTGAGCTTGGCTGAGGTGCACCCATGACCAGCACTGAAACCAGATTGCATAGCGGAGAAGGTATGGTGGGATTCGAAATGGTCGGTAATCTGATTGTTGACTTGGCTATTGAAGACCTTAGAAAGGCAGGGTAGGATAGATATAGGTCTGTAGCATTTTGGGTCAAGATGGTCCCCCCCTTTGAAGAGGGGGATGACCGCAGCTGCTTTCCAATCTTTGGGAATCTCAGACGACACGAAAGAGAGGTTGAACAGGCTAGTAATAGGGGTTGCAACAATTTCCGCAGATAATTTTAGAAAGAAAGGGTCCAGATTGTCTAGTCCGGCTGATTTGTAGGGGTCCAGATTTTGCAGCTCTTTCAGAACATCAGCTGACTGGATTTGGGAGAAGGAGAAATGGAGAAGGCTTGGGCGAGTTGCTGTGGGGGGTGCAGTGCTGTTGACCGGGGTGGGGATAGCCAGGTGGAAAGCATGGCCAGCCGTAGAAAAATGCTTATCGAAATTCTCAATTATAGTGGATTTATCAGTGGTGACAGTGTTTCCTATCCTCAGTGCAGTGGGCAGCTGGGAGGAGGTGTTCTTATTCTCCATGAACTTTACAGTGTCCCAGACCTTTTTTGAGTTTAAGTTTAACATTAACAATGTCTACACTGTATTTCTGATCAATTTGATGTTCTTTTAATGGACAAAAAATGGGCTTTTCTTTAAAAAAATTCTAAGTGACCCCAAACTTTTGAACGGTATTGTAAATCAAAGGTTGGTTACCCGGACCCAAATTAAGCCTAGAATTGAATTAAAAATAATTGTCAATGGAGAATCTTCATTGAGGGATGGTTTCTTAGGTACGGATTGAGGCTATTCCAAGATTACCAACCCAGGACTAGTTTTACAGTAACTGTCCAGCGTAAATCTCACTTTTAAAAGTTTATATTCTGTTAACTTATACCGAAATAATGTTGACTCATCCTACAACACTTCAAAAACCCCACCTCAAACAACCGTTTAAAAAATGCTTGCTGTTTCCTCATAAAGGATGATGTCATGTTGGCTCATTGGCTGAGCTATTGAAGCTACGAACCTATTGTAACCTCGAAGCAGATTGGTTTGTCCCCGATCTTCCTGTCAATCATGGTGGCCTCCAGGAACGCCCCGAAGAGGAAGAACTCTTCCACTTTCCCTGTGGCGCTCTGGATGGAAAGAGACACAAACATTAACATGGAAATACATTATAACAGGAATAATCCCCCCCACTTTCACAGTGGCATTCTGGAGGGATGGAGACACAAAGATTAACATGGAAATACATTATAACAGGAATTATCCTCCCCACTTTCACAGTGACATTCTGGAGGGATGGAGACACAAAGATTCATTTTGAAACCGTCATATGTGATAACTAGATGTATATTATATGAACTAAAGAATGTGGACACCTGCTCGTTGAACATCTCATTCAAAAAGCATTATTCCTCCTCCTCCAAACTTTACAGTTGACACTATGCATTGTGGCTGGCAGCTTTCTCTTGGCACCCACCAAACCCAGATTCCTCAGTCGGGGCGACGGGTAGTCCAGTGGTTACAGTGTTGGGCCAGTAACTGAAAGGTTGCTAGATTGAATCCCTGAGCTGGCAAGCTAAAAACCTGTCGTTCTGCCCCTGAACAGACAGTTAACCCACTGTTCCCAGGCCGTCATTGTAAATAAGAATTTGTTCTTAACTGACTTGCCTAGTTAAATAAAGGTTAAAAAAAACAAAAATGGTGAAGTGTGATTCATCACTCCAGACTATGTGTTTCTACTGCTCCAGGGTCCAATGGTGGCAAGCTTTACACCACACCAGCTGACACTTGGCATCGTGCATGGTGATCTTAGGCTGCTTGGACATGGAAACCTGATTCATGAAGCTCCAGACTAACAGCTCTTGTGCTGATGTTGCTTCCAGAGGCAGTTTGGAACTTGGTAGTGAGTGATGCAACTGAGGACAGATTCTTTTTGCGCTTCAGCACTTGGCGGCCCCGTTCTGTGAGCTTGTGTGGTCAACCACTTCGCAGCTGAGCCGTCATTGACATTTCCTCTTCACAACAACAGCACTTACGGTTTACCGGGACAGCTCTAGCTAACAAGGCAGAAATGTGAAATTTGATGAACTGACTTGTTGGAAAAGTGGCATCCTATGACGGTGCCACGTTGAAAGTCACTGAGCTCTTCAGTAAGGCCATTTACTACTAATTTTTGTCTATGGAGATTGCATGGCTTTCTGCTCGATTTTATACACGTGTCAGCAACGGGTGTGGATGAAATTACCGAATCCTCTAATTTGAAGGGGAGTCCACATACTTTTGTATATATAGTGTACGGCTTCAGAATGCTGTAATGTGTACAATATGGTGAGTGATGTATGAAAATATATGAGAGTATGGTGAGTATTTCCATAATGAGTATGGAAATGCGGTGCATGCAGGGTTCTGGTCCAGGACAAAGACCTGTAACGGTCACATAGACGGTCCCTGACTCGATCGGCTCTGTGACGTACATTGTCTGAACACATAAAAGACCTCTATTAATGGAAACAGTCAGTTAATAATGTAGCGTCAGAGATCAGCTAAAAAAAAGATGATGAATAATTTAGTCAGGTTGCACCGTGATGATCTGTTGTTGTGAGGTGTGAGTCACCGTTGGAGGGTTTGTCTGCTTGAGCACTCACCCAAGGAAGAAAGAAAGAAAGAGAGAAAGAGAGGGGGAGAGAGAGCGAGAAAGAGAGAGAGAGATAGATAGAGAGAGAGAGATAGATAGGGGAAGACACTCACACACAGAGACACAGAGCGACCGAGAGAGGCAGGAGACAGAGAGAGAGAGAGGCAGAGAAAGAAAGAGACAATGAGAAATAGAGACTGTGTGTGTGTGTGTGTGTGTGTGTGTGTGTGTGTGTGTGTGTGTGTGTGTGTGTGTGTGTGTGTGTGTGTGTGTGTGTGTATGAGAGACCCACCTCTGAGATTTTGGGCACCCCCTCCACCTTAACCTCTGTGGAGCTCATAACCTCTGGAGAGGAGGTGTCCAGGATCTCCACACACAGGCTGACCAGCAGACGGGCCCTGAAGGACACCCCCTCCCCCAGACCCTCGTTCAGGTCCTGGTGCTCGTCCATGATGGTGTAGCTACGGGTGGAGCCATACATGTTTACCCAGGCCGGACCCAGGGTGGGAAGGAAGCCTGGCAGAGAAGAGTATGGTTGTTAAGAGAATGGCTACTTGGCAAGTGCTTTTGGAGATTGGAGCGCTAACACAGCCAACTCCGGACCACACACTGGCAAAACCCATTTCTCAGTCGTTTACACTTGGTCAGACTTTTCATGAGGTAACACTTCCCAAAACTGGTCCAGCTGGGACTTGGCAAAAATTACAGTTTACTTTACTCTATACCAGGGTTCTCCAACCTTGTTCCTGGAGAGCTACCCTCCGGTAGGTTTTCACTCTGTCTCTAATCTATCACATCTAATAATTAGCTGGTTGTGAGTTGATTTAAGAGATACAACTGGAGTTGGAGTGAAAACCTACAGGAGGGTAACTCTCCAGGAACAGGGTTGGAGTGAAAACCTACAGTATGGTAACTCTCCAGGAGCAGGCTGGGAGAGCCCTGCTTTATACAAACACCAAATACATCAAAAATGAAACACAGAAAAAATAAACACAAGAAACACAATACACTATATCTTCTGAATTAAGGGAAACATGTCTCCACTGAAGCACCTTTGTCTCCATCATTGGCGATTTTTCTCAGGTCAATGAAGTGTGTTCCGAGGGCTACGTCGTTCACTTTGTCTGAGTCTCGGATCTGGACCTTCATGCGTTTGCAGAGCGGTGGAAACATCTCAGTGAAGACGATCTGCTCGTTCCAGATGGGCTCGTAGCTGCTCTTCTGGATAGATGTTTTCCCCTGGGATCACAAAGCAGTCCAGATAGGGAGGAGAATAGCATAACATAGCATAGCATAACATGCTGTAGCATTAGGTAGTTTAACATAACATTGCGTAGCATAACATAGCGTAGCATAACATAGCGTAGCATAACATAGCGTAGCATAACATAGCGTAGCGTAACATAGCGTAGCAGGTTAGGGGCGGCAGTGTAGCCTAGTGGTTAGAGAGTTGGACTAGCAACCGCAAGGTTGAGAGTTCAAACACCCGAGCTGACAAGGTACAAATCTGTCGTTCTGCCCCTGAACAGGCAGTTAACCCACTGTTCCCAGGCCGTCATTGAAAATAAGAATTTGTTCTTAACTGACTTGCCTGGTTAAATAAAGGTAAAAAATAAATAAAAAAATAAAAAAATATAGCATAACTGACATAGCGTAACATAGCTTTAACTTACCCTCTGGCCAGCGAACAGTATTTGTACATAAGGGTCCACAAGGTCCTTGTTCTCCCCTATAAAAGCCTTCTTGACATTAGCCATGATGCTGGTGTTCATCTTGGGAAGGCCCTCGGCTCTGTAGATCTTCACATAGTAGCGAGCCCACTGGCGCTCTGCAGGAACCCCCTCAGGTAACAGCAGGTTACTGAAACCACAGAATCAAAGAGAACACTTGTAACACACTGTATTTTATCTCAATGTCTAAAACAGCATTAGAAAGTAAGCAAGAATTGTGAGATGGGAGATCTTTCACAGGGCTCTTTAGAGCAGGGAGGGGCAACTTTGATGGGGGTCTGTGTACCCACATCCATACCCACACATGCAGTCAGCCTCTTGGGGGCCCTAAGCAACATTTTGTTTTCTCATTCATATCCCCAGTAATATGTAGGTTAGGGTTCACTCATATCCCCATTAATATGTAGGTTAGGGTTCACTCATATCCCCATTAATATGTAGGTTAGGGTTAATTACCTCTACAGTATTAGTGCTTTTCTCATTCATATCCCCATTAATATGTAGGTTAGGGTTCACTCATATCCCCATTAATATGTAGGTTAGGGTTAATTACCTCTACAGTATTAGTGCTTTTCTCATTCATATCCCCATTAATATGTAGGTTAGGGTTCACTCATATCCCCAGTAATATGTAGGTTAGGGTTCACTCATATCCCCATTAATATGTAGGTTAGGGTTAATTACCTCTACAGTATTAGTGCTTTTCTCATTCATATCCCCATTAATATGTAGGTTAGGGTTCACTCATATCCCCATTAATATGTAGGTTAGGGTTCACTCATATCCCCAGTAATATGTAGGTTAGGGTTCACTCATATCCCCATTAATATGTAGGTTAGGGTTAATTACCTCTACAGTATTAGTGCTTTTCTCATTCATATCCCCAGCAATATGTAGGTTAGGGTTCACTCATATCCCCAGCAATATGTAGGTTAGGGTTCACTCATATCCCCAGTAATATGTAGGTTAGGGTTCACTCATATCCCCAGCAATATGTAGGTTAGGGTTCACTCATATCCCCATTAATATGTAGGTTAGGGTTCACTCATATCCCCAGCAATATGTAGGTTAGGGTTCACTCATATCCCCATTAATATGTAGGTTAGGGTTCACTCATATCCCCAGCAATATGTAGGTTAGGGTTCACTCATATCCCCAGCAATATGTAGGTTAGGGTTCACTCATATCCCCAGTAATATGTAGGTTAGGGTTCACTCATATCCCCAGCAATATGTAGGTTAGGGTTCACTCATATCCCCATTAATATGTAGGTTAGGGTTCACTCATATCCCCAGCAATATGTAGGTTAGGGTTAATTACCTCTACAGTATTAGTGCTTTTCTCATTCATATCCCCATTAATATGTAGGTTAGGGTTCATTCATATCCCCAGCAATATGTAGGTTAGGGTTCATTCATATCCCCATTAATATGTAGGTTAGGGTTCATTCATATCCCCAGCAATATGTAGGTTAGGGTTCATTCATATCCCCATTAATATGTAGGTTAGGGTTCACTCATATCCCCAGCAATATGTAGGTTAGGGTTCATTCATATCCCCATTAATATGTAGGTTAGGGTTCACTCATATCCCCAGCAATATGTAGGTTAGGGTTAATTACCTCTACAGTATTAGTGCTTTTCTCATTCATATCCCCATTAATATGTAGGTTAGGGTTCACTCATATCCCCAGCAATATGTAGGTTAGGGTTCACTCATATCCCCATTAATATGTAGGTTAGGGTTAATTACCTCTACAGTATTAGTGCTTTTCTCATTCATATCCCCATTAATATGTAGGTTAGGGTTCACTCATATCCCCAACAATATGTAGGTTAGGGTTAATTACCTCTACAGTATTAGTGCTTTTCTCATTCATATCCCCATTAATATGTAGGTTAGGGTTCACTCATATCCCCAGTAATATGTAGGTTAGGGTTCACTCACATCCCCATTAATATGTAGGTTAGGGTTCACTCATATCCCCATTAATATGTAGGTTAGGGTTCACTCATATCCCCAGCAATATGTAGGTTAGGGTTCACTCATATCCCCATTAATATGTAGGTTAGGGTTCACTCATATCCCCATTAATATGTAGGTTAGGGTTCATTCATATCCCCATTAATATGTAGGTTAGGGTTCACTCATATCCCCATTAATATGTAGGTTAGGTTTCACTCATATCCCCAGTAATATGTTGGTCATTGTTTACCCTTCTATGTCATCTTCATCAGTTTCTGTGGCCTTGTGGGGAGTCTTGATGTTGTCTCCTTTCCCCACAACGGCGATGTCACACTTAATGTAACCTTTGCACCCGGCAGTGATGTCATCAGGGTCAGAGAGTAGGGCCCATTTGTGGAAAAACTGGTGTTCTGTTGAACATTTTTTAAATAAAATTAAACATCAACATGAATATGAACAACGATCAGCACCAGAACCATAGATGGGCCGCTAGTAGCTACTATGTTTCTCTCTGTTTCTCCCTGACCTGGCTGTGAGTAGACGGTGCCTATGTCCAGTTTGAAGGAGCCAACCAGGGTGCCACTACGCAGCAGGTTCTTGGAGTGGATGACCTGAGGGATGGATAAGCAGATTGCAATGTGCTTCAGTAACATGTGACCTGAGTTGACTATTATGAAAGACTGTATGAATAATAGATAGCGATTCCCATGGCTCCCCATTCATCTAGATAGGGAGAGGAATTATAGACTGTATGAATAATAGATAGCGATTCCCATGGCTCCCCATTCATCTAGATAGGGAGAGGAATTATAGACTGTATGAATAATAGATAGCGATTCCCATGGCTCCCCATTCATCTAGATAGGGAGAGGAATTATAGACTGTATGAATAATAGATAGCGATTCCCATGGCTCCCCATTCATCTTGATAGGGAGGGGAATTATAGACTGTATGAATAATAGATAGCGATTCCCATGGTCTCCATTCATCTAGATAGGGAGGGGAATTATAGACTGTATGAATAATAGATAGCGATTCCCATGGCTCTCCATTCATCTAGATAGGGAGGGAAATTATAGACTGTATGAATAATAGATAGCGATTCCCATGGCTCTCCATCCTTCTAGATAGGGAGGGGAATTATAGACTGTATGAATAATAGACACAGCGATTCCCATGGCTCTCCATTCATCTTGATAGGGAGGGGAATTATAGACTGTATGAATAATAGATAGCGATTCCCATGGCTCTCCATTCATCTCGATAGGGAGGGGAATTATAGACTGTATGAATAATAGATAGCGATTCCCATGGCTCTCCATTCATCTGGATAGGGAGGGGAATTATAGACTGTATGAATAATAGATAGCGATTCCCATGGTCTCCATTCATCTAGATAGGGAGGGGAATTATAGACTGTATGAATAATAGACACAGCGATTCCCATGGTCTCCATTCATCTTGATAGGGAGGGGAATTATAGACTGTATGAATAATTGATAGCGATTCCCATGGCTCTCCATTCATCTAGATAGGGAGGGGAATTATAGACTGTATGAATAATAGACACAGCGATTCCCATGGTCTCCATTCATCTTGATAGGGAGGGGAATTATAGACTGTATGAATAATAGATAGCGATTCCCATGGTCTCCATTCATCTTGATAGGGAGGGGAATTGTAGCGCAGCTGTTTGTTTGTTTGTATGGTGGTAGAGCTACTCACCGAAAGCTTCAGGATCTTGTCAAACATAACATCCGATGGGACGTGGAAGTCAAAGACAAAATACTAAAAGAGAAACGTGAGATAAAATAAATGCATGAGGGTGATGAAGTTTGCTGTTAAAATGTGTAGCTTTATTGAACATTTACTAAATATTAAAGTACAATGCTGTAGACCTTGTTATAATCATCATCACACTCATCATCATCATCAACCTCCTCCTCCGCATCATCATTCCAGAGCAGGCTGGTTACCTCATTGTAATATGGGCAGTTTGTCGACTCCTTCATCTGAGTGTACTTCTTATCGTCTCCGATCTCCACACAGACCACTGGGTCCATGTTCAGCCCTACTAGCTGTCTGGCCTCTACGATGGTAACACTAACCTGGTGAAATAGGATTAGCATGTATAAACACTCTGGAGAACAACAATATGTTAAATTCGGATTATTCCTTGATTCATTGAGCATACTGTATAGTTTAATTTACTTGGTAATCCACTGGTCTCCCGGCACTAGGTTCCATCTTAATGTCTGGTTTTGATCTGACGTTAGACACATGTTAGAAATATGTTTTAGTGTGATTAAATCAATGCAGACTTTCATTTCAGAATTCTGTAAAACTACAGGACACTACATGGTAAACAATGTCATTGAAACACCTGTCTTCAATCCAACAAGCAGAGTTTGCTTCTATGTTATCTTACTTCACTGAACAAAAATATGAACACAACATGTAAAGTTTTGGTTCCATGTTTCATAAGCTGAAATAAAATATCCCAGAAATGTTCCATACTCACAAAAAGCTTATTTATCTAAATTGTTTTGCACAAATTTCTTTACATCCCTGTTAGTGAGTATTTCTCCTCTGCCAAGATAATCCATTCACCTGACAAGTGTGGCAGATCAAGAAGATGATTAAACAGTATGATCATTACGCAGGTGCACCTTGTGCTGGGGACAATAAAAGGTCACTCTAAAATGTGCAGTTTTGTCACACAATACAATGCCACAGATGCTTGTCGTCCTCACCGGGGTCTTGACCTGACTGCAGTTGTGCATCGTCTTCAGTGGGCGAATGCTCACCTTCCATGGCCACTGGCACACTGGAGAAGTGTGCTTTTCATGGATGAATCCAGATTTCAACTGTACCGTGCCGATGGCAGACACGCTGTATGCCATGGTTCCCCAACTGGTGTTTTAAAATAAAATACTAAAAACACCAGGAAATCAGCTCCATGATTTTCATTAGAAATCTGTTCCCAAGCATTCTCACGCATAATAGAGAGACACGTGATCGTAAGTAAGGTTTGAAATTATTAATGTCTTAGTCAAATAGTATATCTGTTTGCGGTCAATTTACAGTCTACAAATTATTTGTAATTATGTTCCGGTCCTCCCAAACATCTGCTCAAGAAAAAAAATCAGCCTGGGATACAACCATCCCTGCTCTGCAGATTTTGCTGTGAAGAGACATTAAATCATTAAATTATTTGTTTTGGTACTGTCCATGTAGCTTATACTATTTAAAATGTGTATAATATGTATAAGCTGGAAGTAGAGGTGTTGTTGTCCATTACGGGGTTACAGGAAAATAATAAAGGAAAATCAAAAAAAATGTAATAAAAAAAAAAATATATGTATATGGGGGATTGGAAAAGATGCAGTGAATTACATTGATGGAAGCTACAATCTATCTGCAATTTTAAAGCAGATCTTAGAGATCCTGGTTTGAGTCCAGGCTCTGTCGCAGCCGTCCGCGGCCGGGAGGCACACGGGGCGGCACACAATTGGCCCAGCGTTGTCCGGATTAGGGGAGGGTTTGGCCGGCAGGGATCTTCCTGTCCCATCGCGCACTAGTGACTCCTGTGGTGGGCCGGGCGCAATGCATGGCCCGCATGCAATATCCATCAACTTCGCACAGCAATTGAAGAAGAATGGGACAACATTCCACAGGCCACAATCAACAGCCTGACCAACTCCATGTGAAGGAGATGTGTCACGCTGCATGAGGCGGTCACACCAGATACTGATTGGTTTTCTGATCCACACCTCTGGGTTTTTTTTAAAGGTACAATTTGTATTACCAGTCATGTGAAACCCATAGTTTAGGGCCTAATGAATTAATTTCCATGGACTGATTTCCTTATATGAACTGTAACTCAGTAAAATCTTTGAACTTCTTGCATGTTGCATGTATATTTTTGTTCAGTGTACATAGAAGTGTATTTTATGTGTAAATTGAATAGCAAACCACAAGCACCATAGAAGCGTGCTGTGCTTACCTCTTGTTGGAGACATTAGTGGTGACGGCTGTGACTGAGGCCAGGGAGATGGTGTCAGGGTCAAGACCCCCTCCCCTCCCATCCCTCCCGTGAAGTCCAGGTCCTCTGTCTCCAAGATGGCTGCCTCATCGCCTGGACAATCACAGTCAAGGAGGCCACACCTGTCAGAACAGCCTGACAGGATGACGATAGCTAAGCTCGACAACCACCCTTTAAGGTTGTTTGTGTGACTTTTTAACATTTCTTGTATACATTTTTGTTGGTATTAATGTTTAATGTTACTGTTTACAATTTATTGTAGGTTATGTTACACATTTTAATCTGCATTTTATCACAGTAAGTGGGACCAAAGGTTGTATGAAAGCATTTTACTTATCTCCATTATTTTAAATGAAACAATTGGTGTGTGCGTGTGCGTGTGCGTGTGTGTGTGTGTGTGTGTGTGGGGTGTGTGTGTCTGTGTGTGTCTGTGTGTGTGTGTGTCTGTGTGTGTGTGTGTGTGTGTGTCTGTGTGTGTGTGTGTGTGTGTGTGTGTGTGTGTGTGTGTGTGTGTGTGTGTGTGTGTGTGTGTGTGTGTGTGTGTGTCTGTACCCCCTCCTCCTTTCCCGTGGTCTGACTTATGGCCACGTGATTTCTTCATGTTTCAGAACAGTCCTCTTCTTGCTCTGTGAAGTAAATAAAGTAGGGTCATTTTGTGGGAGGTTATTGATGCGTAGAATGCGGTTTTAACCAATCAGCATTCAGGATTAGACCCACCCGTTGCATAATGATGTGTAGACTACGTTTTGGAGTTACTAAATCAACAAATTCTACACTGTTGATTCGATTGATTTGAGCTCTTATGGTCCATGTACAGTGCACTACTTTTGACCAGTGCCCTGTGTAGGTGATAGAGCGCCATTTTGAACACACACCAGTCTCCTCTCATGGCAAAGCATAAGAGTGAGTTTGTCAGTCTCAAATGGTATCCTATTCCCTATGGGCCCTAGTAAAATGTAGTGCCCTGTATAGTGAATAGGGTGTCATTTGAACCTAGTCCAGGGTATTTCTTAAGGCAGGTAGACTGATTTCCATTCTACCACCACACCCTCATTTGGCCTACGATGGGGAGTTTAATAATTCACATCCCATGACCTTAATACATCAATTAACCACGGATACATTTCACATGCTTTGTGAAAAAGAAGAAATAAAAGCACTCACAATAATTAGTCATGCAATATAAAACTAAATGTAAAGCATCAGTTTATTCATGACTGAGGATATTAATAACAAGCTCTACACAGAAATGTTCACACAAAAATTGCTCACAAACATCTAAGTACTTATAAAACATTGAATGAGATGAGACCATGCATTTTAAATGCTTCATATGGCAGCCACATTTTGCACTCTAATAGGAGTCCAGTAAAATCCACGTAGCATCATGGCCTACTTCACAATTTGTTAAATGTTCACAGTATTCCAATTAACAGGTATGCAACTAATGGCATACAGTGGCCAAAACAGGTCATTCTGAATAAAGCTGTGGACCATACAGTAGCTCTACTGAGAGTATGCAATGCAAAAAATATTCATCCCTGAAGATAAATCTTTAAATTAAAGCCAACTGATCAGAGATCTATCATGAAATCAAGCCTGAAATAATTCCTCCCAAATTGCACTGTAGGTGTGTTTTTTGTTGTTGCTGTGTGTAATACTTGAGCTTTTTTTGTTACTTGGAGTATCTAGAGCCCGAAAGCGTCCTCAATATAATAACAGAACAGATATGACCAAAGAAAAGCCAACTACAGTTTACACCAGAGAGAAAGGCCAACTACAGTTTACACCAGAGAGAAAAGCCAACTACAGTTTACACCAGAGAGAAAAGCTAACTACAGTTTATACCAGAGAGAAAGGCCAACTACAGTTTATACCAGAGAGAAAAGCCAACTACAGTTTACACCAGAGAGAAAAACCAACTACAGTTTACACCAGAGAGAAAAGCCAACTACAGTTTACACCAGAGAGAAAAACCAACTACAGTTTACACCAGAGAGAAAAGCCAACTACAGTTTACACCAGAGAGAAAAACAACTACAGTTTACACCAGAGAGAAAAGCCAACTACAGTTTACACCACATAGAAAAACCAACTAGAGTTTACACCAGAGGGAAAAACCAACTACAGTTTACACCACATAGAAAAAACAATTACAGAAGAGATCTGTTGGATTCATTGTTTAAATCCAAATCAAATCAAATCAAATTTTATTTGTCACATACACATGGTTAGCAGATGTTAATGCGAGTGTAGCGAAATGCTTGTGCTTCTAGTTCTAGTTCCGACAATGCAGTAATAACCAACAAGTAATCTAACTAACAATTCCTAATCTACTGTCTTATACACAGTGTAAGGGGATAAAGAATATGTACAATATTAATATTCAAATCAATGTTATATATAAACAAGGCTTTAGACTATGCTGTGTCTATACTATATACAACAGCATTGCTCTCCATGAATTCTAGCAAAAAATGGTTGAGAATAATTTGCATACATACCATTAAAGAAAACGTCACACTTTCCTTTTTTTCAAACCAACTCCCAATGGTTCCCGTTGAAAGAAATAAAAAAAACTCTTTGAGTGATTAAGTTTTTCTCCAAAATAGTTATTCTACATAGCCATTTCAGACGTTTACAATGCAGAAACTGAAAGGCCCAAAAAGTAAAGTTGCGCGAAAAACAATAAGGTTTGACCAGGGCATGAGTTGGGCTGGAGTGATGTGATATGTCAATGAATAGTGTATGAGTGTTGAACTCGAGACAGGCAGGCAACTATAACTAGCGAGGTTGGTGAGAGAGAGACGTCACTAGCCAAACGAGCCAACAAGACTTGTTCCATCAAGTCACTGCAACCTTTTTGTTTACAAGACATTAAAGTTCAGATATGCAAACCTATATAGCACATAATATGAATCCAATTTGTCTGATAATGTATGAATTATGTTAATGAAATGTGTGTATGAATTCTCAATTCACTTTACATTGGGAAAGAACCTCAATGTAGCTTTGTGAATTGTGACAAGAGTTGGTTTGGCAGAAAAGGTATGACCAGTATTAGGATATTTCTTTGTCAGCAACCAAAGACATGTGTTAATATTTGTGAGGTCAGGTGTGCGTATGCACAAGACAACAGGAAGCTAATCAATAAAGTGACCTGTGGTAGAATTACTTGCCACACAACTAAAAGTCGGAGCGTCTCAGTCACTACTATAGGAAGAATGATCTTCCTTAAATCATTCATGGGGTACTGCTCCAATAGGGAGATGATCTTGGTGGATCAAAAGGCATCAAGCCCTATTCTGAACAAACACCACTGTGTCGTGTTCTCATATTCATCTGAGTTTAACATTACTTTGAACTTTTAAGATTTCTGACTACATGTTTCAAGTGATCCAGCACCCATTTCTAAGTAGGAGTGTGGTGGAAATCCAAACAAAGTCGAACTACACAATACAGCAAGGACTTGTTGGGGGGAAATTACCTAAATCTTTCTTCCACGAGAAATGAAATGGGCATTGAGCAAAAATCATCGATTACTCGGCTAAAGCACACTTTAGCAGCTTCAATACAAGTTCCACTGAAAACTAAAGTAGAACTCACCAGCTCATCAATAACACATACTCTGAAAGCCATGCAGTACGTCTAATGTTGCCCGTATCCGACAAAACAAGTCTGTCAATTATTTAGGCTTTAGTTCCACCCAGTGTTGCATGTGTCTTCCTCATTGTGTGAAGGTATCACCCACATCAAGAGAAAATAAATGGATTCTGGTTTGCATACAAAGAACGCATCTCTACAATACATATGTAATATGAGATGTAAAGAAATAGTACTGGTCTCCTTTTCAACTGAAAGCTACTGTACCAAGCTTAATACCAAAGGTTTGTTGTATAATGTGTGTTAATACTGTCCTATGTTGCTCCATTGGCGTGGCATTTTCCAGGCTAAGTTCATGGGTTCAATTCCCATAGGAATCACATACACACGTACTGTATACACTCACTGTACTGTCGGTTGTCTTGGAGACAAGCATCTTGCTAAGTGACAAATTACAGTACTATATTATTAGTTGTGTATCATTCAAATACTTTCAGCAGATCCTCTATCCAGTCACTTCATTCTATAGTTTGTCTTTAGTCTAATTCTCTGAAGAGGGTTCTGATCAGCAGGTGGTGTGTGTGACTGGGTGGTAGCCGTGGTAACATCATCAACACGCCAGTCCTTGTTGAGAGAACGGGCATTTAATTACATGATTTAGTACCAGGCCTTAGACTAAGGGTTGAGGAGATTTGAACTGATATTGTGTCCCAAAATGACTCCCTATTCTCTATATAGGGCACCACACAAGGTGCCATCTGGGACAGGCCCGCTCCCTCCCGCATGGCCCTTCGGATGACTGACCTATCTGTCACTAAGGGCCACCACAGCAGGGCCCTTCAGATTACTCACCTACCTGTAACTAATTCTCTAATGTGTGGTTAAGGAGGAGGCCAGGAGACATTGTTGTCTGCAGGAGTTGACATTGAAGGCTCATGATACCAGTCAGCTTTCTTCCTCTTCATCCTCTTTCTTCCTCTTCATCCTCTTGCTTCCTCTTCATCCTCTTGCTTCCTCTTCATCCTCTTCATCCTCTTGCTTCCTCCTCATCCTCTTTCTTCCTCTTCATCCTCTTGCTTCCTTTTCATCCTCTTGCTTCCTCTTCATCCTCTTGCTTCCTCTTCTTTTCCTTGAAGGATTTGAATGAAACATTTTGGTCCGTACAGAATATGTATACACCTTATCCACCAGAGCACCACAGAGGACATATCAAAACAGACACAGACAGGTGTGATTTAAGTGTTGTAGTTTTTTTTTTGTACTTGGTTTTTGGTAAATAGGTCTGTACTTTGGTCAGTGGTCAGTGGTAAAGAAGTAGAAATCTAGGTATACAGTATGTCAAAGCTTTCATTTCAAATACCACACTTGGTCTAAAATGACATAGTAATTTTCCGGTTGTAACATCTTCACTACTGCATGTGTGTTACTGTGTTAGAGAGAGGACCAGAAGTATATAGATTACATCAATGGAAATGTATGAGGTTGCAACTGAGTCCTCACAAATGACACCTTTCCCAATGCAGTCTAGGGTGAATAACAGAATGACTTGATACCAACCATGCAATCTTATCCATGTCCACAGCCCTTATTTGTCTGTCGGGTAGATGGGTGGTGGTTGGAGATGTGTTTGTGCTTCGTTGGCTTTGTAGGTATGACATCTGACGACTGGGTTGTACTGTGTCATCCTAACACTCTGGTTCTACCTGGTTTAGTAAAGGCAGAGAGAGACAGAATCATTGTCATTAGGAGTCCATGTTTCTGACGTTACCTGGCTGAGAGAGGGATAGAGAGTGACAGGGTCTATTGTCATAGGACAATGTTAATGTCTGGTGTTAGTAAGGCTTCCTCGTGGTAGTAACATGATATCCCTTAACAACTTTGATGGAAATTAACACACATACACAGTAGATTGTGCCTTTCCAGCTGCGAAACAATTACCTGTGTAAGCAGATACGCTGATATGGACCACATGGTGCTTCAGAAGTCTTTCATTCTGAAAACGAATATATGGCAAAATACTGTATATGCTACTTATATGTTTTATATGGGCATGTATGTTATTAAACATACAGTACCAGTCAAAAGTTTGGACACACCTACTCATTCAAGGGTTTTTCTTAATTTTTACTATTTTCTACATTGCAGAATAATAGTGAAGACATCAAAACTATGAAATAACACATATGGAATCATGTAGTAACCAAAAAAGTGTTAAACAAATCAAAATATATTTTAGATTTTATATTCTTCAAAGTAGCCACCCTTTGCCTTGATGACAGCTTTGCACACTCTTGGCATTTTCTCAACCAATTTCATGAGCTAGTCACCTGGAATGCATTTCAATTAACAGGTGTGACTTGTTAAACGTTAATTTGTGGAATTTACTTTTCAAAAGAAAATAAGAAAAATGTGCTAAATAAACTAAAAGAAAAATAGTAACAAAATAATAACAACTACAAGCCGATATACAGGGTTTACTAGTACCGAGTCAATATGCAGGGGTACAGGTTAGTCAAGGTAATTGAGGTAATATGTACATGTAGATAGGGGTAAAGTGACTATGCATAGATAATAAACAGAGAGTAGCAGCAGCGTATGTGAAGAGTGTGAAGGAATGTGAATGTGTGTGTAAGTAGTACCAATATGTGTGCGCGTGTGTGTGTTTGCGCGAGTGTGTCGTTCGAATCCAGTGAGTGTACATCGAGCCAGTGCATTTTCCCCATGTGTGCAACTTCTGTAAGCGCCTCTACTCTACAGCTCGATGCCACTACGCAAATGTGATGATATGCATGCAATGCTTTATTATATTGACACCTCAGAGCTTACCAGGTCATCCCCTCTTGCGCTCACTTTTGTTCCTGCACCTCCACATTTACAAATTAAACACTGAATATAGGTAGTATAGACCCTAGCTAAAAATATTCAGATACTAGCCAGCCAGCCATATATCAGTTAGAAGATTATGAATATTAGGCTATATTATGAAGCTATTATTTAAGAGCATTCGAAGATAAATCACAATCAGTAAAAATATAACTGAGCTAACCAGCAGATTTACATCAATCATCAACATCAATTATCAGCTGATAGCCTACCCTCTTTTCCCCATGTCAATCATGTCTTTTGGAGGCAATGTAACTGGCTTGGTTACAATTTGTGGTGAGTGTGTAGTGGCAGAAATACCTGTCCCCTTTCATTTTGAGCACCTGCCCTTTGAAAGGTCTGTGCATGGCCCTGCATTTACACTGAACAAAAATACGGCCTAATGAATTTACTTAAAATGTGACTGATTTCCTTCCAGCTCAGCCCCCCTGAACCACCACCCAGAGGCCGGCTGGAACAAAGACTGCGAGATGGGATTGGTTAAGCCCAGAGGACCAGGCAACACCAGCCCCTCTGATAGGACAGAAACGGCTCCCAGCCCCTCCCCTTCCACAGAGACAGAGAGACATCAATACAGAGCAGGATCAGGAGTTCCTACCATCTCCATCTCTCTCCACCACGGGCACAGACTCCAAGCTCTCTAGCCACTCTAGGACCATAACAAACCATCTTAGCAAGGGCCATGAGACTGTAGACTCCACCACAAGTTGTGAGACCTCTGTCGCACAACACTCCATAGACACAGCTCTGGCAGTGTAGGGTCAGTGTTCTGACAGTGTAGGGTCTCAGACATTTAGGGCCAGTTTCTCAGAGTAAGCCCTGGACTAAACTTTCAATGGATATAAATCATGCTCAATGATACTGGCCTAGGATACTGATGAAATGTTATGTATGCCCCATGTGGAAAAAAAGGTTCACCGGTCTTTGCTAAATGTGATGATATACAGTGATAAAGACAAGAGATTTTTCTATGCTACAGAGAGTACATTGTCTCAGTTTGTGCATGTATGACTGTTATCAGAACAACAACGCAAAGTCAGACTTTTACTTGTTGTAAGTTGAACAAGTTGTCATGTGCTGCTTGCTTTTTCATTTTCAACTTGATTGTGATTTCCCATTTATTGTGAAAAACAAACGTTTACAAAAATGTGGCATCCTGAATTGGCAATGTTCATCCCAGACTGAAGTGCAATAAAGTTTTTTTTAAATGTCATGAACATGTTACTTTGTATGAATAATCGGTTGTAGATAGTTGTTAGGTGAAGTGGATACCTCCGTTGAGATGGATTCCTTTCCTTCATGATGACTGATCCTGCATGATATAAGAGGGATCTTATCCAGTCCCTTAATCGGTGATTGTGAAAGAAAGGAAACTAAGAAAGTAAACCAATGTAGAGTATTGAAACATCTCCCTGGATGTAAGGAGGCTGAAAACTAAGTTACTGTCCTAGAAGATGAAAGCTAAGTTACTGTCCTAGAAGATGAAAGCTAAGTTACTGTCCTAGAAGATGAAAGCTAAATTACTGTCCTTGAAGATGAAAGCTAAGTTACTGTCCTAGAAGATGAAAGCTAAGTTACTGTCCTAGAAGATGAAAGCTAAGCTACTGTCCTAGAAGATGAAAGCTAAGTTACTGTCCTAGAAGATGAAAGCTAAATTACTGTCCTAGAAGATGAAAGCTAAATTACTGTCCTAGAAGATGAAAGCTAAGTTACTGTCCTAGAAGATGAAAGCTAAGTTACTGTCCTAGAAGATGAAAGCTAAATTAAATTACTGTCCTTGAAGATGAAAGCTAAATTACTGTCCTAGAAGATGAAAGCTAAGTTACTGTCCTAGAAGATGAAAGCTAAGCTACTGTCCTAGAATATGAAAGCTAAGCTACTGTCCTAGAAGATGAAAGCTAAGCTACTGTCCTAGAAGATGAAAGCAAAGTTTCTGTCCAAGAGGCTAAATGCTAAGCTACTTTCCTAGAGGCTAAATGCTAAGATACTGTCCTAGAGGCTGAACACTAAGCTACTGTCCTAGAGGCTAAATGCTAAGCTACTTTCCTAGAGGCTAAATGCTAAGCTACTGTCATAGAGGCTGAACACTAAGATACTGTCCTAGAGGCTAAATGCTAAGCTACTTTCCTAGAGGCTAAATGCTAAGCTACTGTCCTAGAGGCTGAATACTAAGCTACTGTCCTAGAGGCTAAATGCTAAGCTACTGTCCTAGAGGCTGACTCACTGGCTGCCAGTCATCACACTCACTATTCTTCTCTAGAATTGCTGGGTTTGAGGCTAGCCCATCACAAGCCAATAAGGAAAGACCTCCATCTAGTGGCTGAGGATGTCGGTGACTCACCCAGATTAAAGTGAAGCATTGTGGGATTGCAGGGTATAAATATCCCTCCATCCCTTGTGTCAGATTCATACCGAAGACAGGGTGAGTTACTCTCCATCATGTCATTCTGTTGTATAGGCTACGTCCCAAAATGGCACCCTATTACCTATCTTATACACTACTTTTGACCAGAGCCTTACGGGTGAGCCCAGAGACCTACAGTGTACTGTATAGGGAATAGGATGCCACGAAGGCATACAGTACAGTGGTGCACCACTGTTGTCCCAGCAACCATTCACAGAACAAGGCCAGACAGATTAATTTGACTGCCAGTGACTGTCTTTGCCTCCCTCTTTCACTCTGTCCCCCAATTCTCCTGCACTGAATATTTCTTATCCATTTAGCTGGCTCTGGTTCAGTCCCAAAAGGCACCCTATTCCCTGTATAGTGCACACACTAGTGTTGATCAGAGTCCTATAGGTCCTGGCCAAAAGTAGTGCACTACATAGGGAATTGGGTGCCATTTGGGACTCAGACTGGCTGCTTGCATTCAGCAGTGTGTAGTGTGGTGGTGGGTGGGTTGAATTAAAGTGACACAACTGCAGTACGTGCCACTCAGTAGCTAAAGAGAGCAGAGCAGCACTCCAGGGTCTGTGAGCTGTGAGAGACATTTAAAAGGGAAGTAACCGTTTCAGTAGAGCAACGAGCCACACAGAGAGAGAGAGAGAGAGAGAGAGAGAGAGGATAGAGCTTCTCACCATGCTGTAGAGCATCCATGACTCTAATCTAGTTCATAAAGGATCCTGATAGGAACTGGGAGAGATAAATGTGTTTTATATTCCCAAAGATTTAACTCAGTGTGTTATTTTGGATTATGCATATCAGTGTTTTCCACAGCACTGAATCTGGATGGAGGATCTAACCAGCCCAGAACTGCAGCAAGTCAGCTGGTTTTATCCATTTACCCCATATGGCTTTTTCCTCCCTTTTTCTCTTCTATTTGTTTGAATTTCGAAGATGAGCAAGAGGCAGTCGGTCAGCTGCACAGTGAGCACAGGGGAGCAGGAGGACACACAGAACAGTACAGGCATTTTGAAATAGAACTATAAAAGGAGGAGAGGAAGAGGAGGAGGAAGAGGAGAGTCTGTGTTGTGCGGCAGAGTTGTGGTGTTCCCTGCTAAGTGCCTATCAGTAACATGGCTGTGATACAGAAGAGGGAACACAGGGAGACCCCCAGCAAGAAGACAGCACCCCAAGAAGACAGAAAGGGTCTTTCTACCAGAGATACTCTAGACAAGCAGAAAAAGGAGACCAGAGCCGGGAGACGGAGAGGTGGGTACTGTTGCGTTGATATGGCTGTTTTGTTTTACTGTAGGGGGGGTACAGGGTGATGGTGAGGATGATAGTTTCACTGTGGGGTGTTCACTGTGTTTATAGAATGACATGGAGGTCATTGACATAAGGTTGGTATTATAGCTTTGCTTTGCCGTTAACTGTGTTTATATACAAGACAGGCTGTCTGAAGCAGAATCAGTCTCTTCCAGTTTATCATCATTGAGGAGATGTTCCATCATGTATGAAGGCCACATAATAAAGTAATTATCTTATTTTAGATGTATTATGTAGAATTTATTCCTGACATGATTATTATACTATCCATTATTATACTATCCATTATTATACTATCCATTATTATACTATCCATTATTATAACACACATTGTTATACTATCCATTATTATACTATCCATTATTATACTATCCATTATTATACTATCCATTATTATACTATCCATTATTATAACACACATTATTATACTATCCATTATTATAACACACATTATTATACTATCCATTATTATAACACACATTATTATACTATCCATTATTATACTATCCATTATTATAACACACATTATTATACTATCCATTATTATACTATCCATTATTATACTATCCATTATTATAACACACATTATTATACTATCCATTATTATAACACACATTATTATACTATCCATTATTATAACACACATTATTATACTATCCATTATTATAACACCCATTATTATACTATCCATTATTATAACACACATTGTTATACTATCCATTATTATACTATCCATTATTATACTATCCATTATTATACTCTCCATTATTATACTATCCATTATTATAACACACATTATTATACTAGCCATTATTATACTAGCCATTATTATAACACACATTATTATACTATCCATTATTATAACACCCATTATTATACTATCCATTATTATACTATCCATTATTATAACACACATTATTATACTATCCATTATTATAACACACATTATTATACTATCCATTATTATACTATCCATTATTATAACACCCATTATTATAGTCTCCATTATTATAACACACATTATTATACTATCCATTATTATAACACCCATTATTATACTATCCATTATTATAACACACATTATTATACTATCCATTATTATAACACACATTATTATTCTATCCATTATTATAACACCCATTATTATACTATCCATTATTATACTATCCATTATTATACTATCCATTATTATAACACACATTATTATACTATCCATTATTATAACACACATTATTATACTATCCATTATTATACTATCCATTATTATAACACCCATTATTATACTATCCATTATTATACTATCCATTATTATAACACACATTATTATACTATCCATTATTATAACACACATTATTATACTATCCATTATTATACTATCCATTATTATACTATCCATTATTATACTATCCATTATTATACTATCCATTATTATACTATCCATTATTATAACACACATTATTATACTATCCATTATTATACTATCCATTATTATACTCTCCATTAGTATACTATCCATTATTATACTATCCATTATTATACTATCCATTATTATAACACCCATTATTATACTATCCATTATTATAACACCCATTATTATGCTATCCATTATTATACTATCCATTATTATAACACACATTATTATACTATCCATTATTATAACACACATTATTATACTATCCATTATTATAACACACATTTTATACTATCCATTATTATACTATCCATTATTATACTATCCATTATTATACTATCCATTATTATACTATCCATTATTATACTATCCATTATTATACTATCCATTATTATAACACCCATTATTATACTATCCATTATTATACTATCCATTATTATACTATCCATTATTATAACACACATTATTATACTATCCATTATTATAACACCCATTATTATAACACCCATTATTATACTATCCATTATTATACTATCCATTATTATAACACACATTATTATACTATCCATTATTATAACACACATTATTATACTATCCATTATTATAACACACATTATTATACTATCCATTATTATAACACACATTATTATACTATCCATTATTATAACACCCATTATTATACTATCCATTATTATAACACCCATTATTATACTATCCATTATTATACTATCCATTATTATAACACACATTATTATACTATCCATTATTATAACACACATTATTATACTATCCATTATTATAACACACATTATTATACTATCCATTATTATAACACACATTATTATACTATCCATTATTATAACACCCATTATTATACTATCCATTATTATACTATCCATTATTATACTATCCATTATTATAACACACATTATTATACTATCCATTATTATACTATCCATTATTATAACACCCATTATTATACTATCCATTATTATACTATCCATTATTATACTATCCATTATTATAACACACATTATTATACTATCCATTATTATAACACCCATTATTATACTATCCATTATTATACTATCCATTATTATACTATCCATTATTATAGTCTCCATTATTATAACACACATTATTATACTATCCATTATTATAACACCCATTATTATACTATCCATTATTATAACACACATTATTATACTATCCATTATTATACTATCCATTATTATACTATCCATTATTATACTATCCATTATTATACTATCCATTATTATACTATCCATTATTATAACACACATTATTATACTATCCATTATTATACTATCCATTATTATAACACACATTATTATACTATCCATTATTATACTATCCATTATTATACTATCCATTATTATAACACCCATTATTATACTATCCATTATTATAATACACATTATTATACTATCCATTATTATACTATCCATTATTATAATACACATTATTATACTATCCATTATTATACTATCCATTATTATACTATCCATTATTATAACACCCATTATTATACTATCCATTATTATAACACACATTATTATACTATACATTAGTATACTATCCATTATTATACTATCCATTATTATAACACCCATTATTATACTATCCATTATTATAACACACATTATTATACTATACATTATTATACTATCCATTATTATACTATCCATTATTATAACACGCATTATTATACTATCCATTATTATAACACACATTATTACACTACCCATTATTCTAACACCCATTATTATAATATCCATTATTATAACACCCATTATTATAATATCCATTATTATACCATAGAGTGTCAAGGAAGATCATTTTTGTGTGTCTCTCTCATGAACAAGAAAGATACTTTCTTATGTACGACTCTTGCACCAACATGTTGAGGAGGCGCATACTACTTATCACCAGTCTGTTATCGTAAATACTCCTTTTACCAAATATCACTATTCATCACCCTCTTGTGAAGCATGTCTTTGTTCTTATCCTCTTCAGTCTTTATTTGTTTGTTAAATCTCCATGAGGTCAGGCGATGGCATTTGTTTATCCCTGCAAGGCACAACAGAAACAGGCACATAATAATCAAATCATAATTTGGTGTGTGCTTATATTTGTCCTGTTTCACACATGTACTAATGTGTATTATACACTTGTGAAATGGAAATGTTTTTTGTTGTTGTTGCATATCCCAACTCCCCCTTAGACACCCTCAAAGAGTGGGGTCACGGCCAGGGTCAGCCATTATCAATAGCAACCCTGGAGCAATTAAGGTTAAGTGCCTTGCTCAAGGGCACATCCATAGATTTTTTTCACCTTGTCGGCTCAGGGATTCGAACGAGCACAACTGGCCCAACGCTCTAACCGCTAGGCTACCTGCCACTCTTTTATTAACAGCTAAAACCTGTCATGGTTTAAGGCCTGTATTAAGTACAACCAGTGCAATTTTCTCGAAACTGGAATTAAACATCTATATACTAAGATTCTAAGACATCTTTTTCTAAGGTAGTGTCTCGGACTTTGCTAGCAGGTATAAACCATAATGATGATGTTATAATGTGAAACCTGTTATGAACTGGAAAACCAACTCATAATGATCCTGACTAAATAATTCATTTTAAGTCAGCTGAATGTCAGAGAGGCCTGAACATGATGTTCTCTTTTATTCTTTCTTTGGTATCAGAAAAAGGCAATGAAGACACAAAGTCCAATAATTCAGAGAAGAGGAGAGCAGTCATCTGTGTCCCTGCCTCCATCAAATCAGCTGTGATCAGTAACAACACAACCAGTCACGCAGCAGGTCTTCCTCTCTCTCTCTCTCTCTCTCTCTCTCTCTCTCTCCCTCTCCCTCTCTACACTCTTAGAAAAAAATTGTTCCATAGGGGTTCCAGGTTGAACCCTTTTGGGTTCCATGTAGAACCCTCTGTGGAAAGGATTCTAGATGGAACCCAAAAGGGTTCTACCTGGAACCATAAAGGGTTCTTCAATGCTTTCTCCTATGGGGACAGCTGAAGAACCCTTTTAGGTTCGAGATAGCACCTTTTTTTCTTAGAGTGTTTCTCTATCTCTATCTCGCTCCCTCTGTGCCTGGGGTACTGCTTGTTCTTTGTGGGTCAGTCGTCATGAGTTCTCTTCCTCTGAAACTCACCACTGTTATCAAAACATGAATTTCATGCTGTTATTGTAGGACAATGAGTATAAGCTGTCATTGCATCTTCATACAAACCTTTCCAATGTTATTTATTGTCTTATCTCTTTATTGAAACGTAAAAAAATGTCCCTCAATTGTTAGCCTACTGTTATTCTGTCTTTAAAAATAAAATTGCATTTATGGAGCAGCTAGCTACAGTCAACCCATCTTAAATCCCATCATCATTACTGATGTTGATCACTGATGTCACCAACCCATACTCTATGCACAGTGACGTAGAGTGAATGTCACATCTTTTCTAATATTCCAGGGCCACTGGCGCTGAAGGTTGATGACAGGCTGAGACTAGCGAAGGAGCGGAGGGAGGAGCATGAGAATCAGCTTGGTATGTATAGCCACACATGATGACGACTGTACATGTAATACACCTATGAGACCACTCAATTGTCAGTCACTTATTTTAGTCATTCCTCTCAGGTATTTTCCTAGCCTGGTCCCAGATCATTCCTCTCAGGTATTTTCCTAGCCTGGTCCCAGATCATTCCTTTCAGGTATTTTCCTAGCCTGGTCCTAGATCATTCCTCTCAGGTATTTTCCTAGCCTGGTCCTAGATCATTCCTTTCAGGTATTTTCCTAGATCATTCCTCAGGTATTTTCCTAGCCTGGTCCTAGATCATTCCTCTCAGGTATTTTCCTAGCCTGGTCCCAGATCATTCCTTTCAGGTATTTTCCTAGCCTGGTCCTAGATCATTCCTCTCAGGTATTTTCCTAGCCTGGTCCCAGATCATTCCTTTCAGGTATTTTCCTAGCCTGGTCCTAGATCATTCCTCTCAGGTATTTTCCTAGCCTGGTCCCAGATCATACCTCTCAGGTATTTTCCTAGCCTGGTCCCAGATCATTCCTTTCAGGTATTTTCCTAGCCTGGTCCTAGATCATTCCTCTCAGGTATTTTCCTAGCCTGGTCCCAGATCATTCCTTTCAGGTATTTTCCTAGCCTGGTCCTAGATCATTCCTCTCAGGTATTTTCCTAGATCATTCCTCTCAGGTATTTTCCTAGCCTGGTCCTAGATCTTTCCTCTCAGGTATTTCCCTAGCCTGGTCCCAGATCATTCCTTTCAGGTATTTTCCTAGCCTGGTCCTAGATCATTCCTCTCAGGTATTTTCCTAGCCTGGTCCTAGATCATTCCTTTCAGGTATTTTCCTAGATCATTCCTCAGGTATTTTCCTAGCCTGGTCCTAGATCATTCCTCTCAGGTATTTTCCTAGCCTGGTCCCAGATCATTCCTTTCAGGTATTTTCCTAGCCTGGTCCTAGATCATTCCTCTCAGGTATTTTCCTAGCCTGGTCCTAGATCATTCTTCTCAGGTATTTTCCTAGCCTGGTCCCAGATCATTCCTTTCAGGTATTTTCCTAGCCTGGTCCCAGATCATTCCTTTCAGGTATTTTCCTAGCCTGGTCCTAGATCATTCCTCTCAGGTATTTTCCTAGCCTGGTCCTAGATCATTCCTTTCAGGTATTTTCCTAGATCATTCCTCAGGTATTTTCCTAGCCTGGTCCTAGATCATTCCTCTCAGGTATTTTCCTAGCCTGGTCCCAGATCATTCCTTTCAGGTATTTTCCTAGCCTGGTCCTAGATCATTCCTCTCAGGTATTTTCCTAGCCTGGTCCTAGATCATTCTTCTCAGGTATTTTCCTAGCCTGGTCCCAGATCATTCCTTTCAGGTATTTTCCTAGCCTGGTCCCAGATCATTCCTTTCAGGTATTTTCCTAGCCTGGTCCTAGATCATTCCTCTCAGGTATTTTCCTAGCCTGGTCCTAGATCATTCCTCTCAGGTATTTTCCTAGCCTGGTCCCAGATCATTCCTCTCAGGTATTTTCCTAGCCTGGTCCTAGATCATTCCTCTCAGGTATTTTCCTAGCCTGGTCCCAGATCATTCCTTTCAGGTATTTTCCTAGCTTGGTGCCAGATCATTTCTCTCAAGTATTTTCCTAGCCTGGTCCCAGATCATGCATTTTAGGTATTTTCCTAGCCTGGTCCCAGATCATTCCTCTGAGGTATTTTCCTAGTCTGGTCCCAGATCTATTTGTGCTGCCTTCTTCTCGCCAGCTCCCATAAATTAGTTTAGTAGTAGTGATCTACACAGCACAAAGATCTGGTACCAGGGTAGTATTTTGGTGGCTAGTAAGTCCCACAATGTGTTTTGCAGTGTCCAGAGAGCTGGGCTGGTTGGCTCGAGAGGAGCGGGCCAGGCGTCTTTATGAGCAGCAGCTGGAGGTGAGGAAGAGGAGGCTACAGGAGCAGAGAGAGAAGGAGGAGAAGCGAAGGACAGCTCTTGAGCGGAGGGAGGAGCTTAAGAAACAGCTTGGTATGTAGCCACCACCCATGATGATGGTGGACCTCAACCTGAGGTACCCCTTGGGGGTACCTGGCCTATACCCAGGTGGTAATTCGGAAGACTCATAAGAACATAGGCATAATGATACAAAAAAAAGTGATTTAGGGCTCTGTAACCAAAGGAGGTTGAGAACCACTGACTGATGATTTAGTTAAATAAATCAACTAAACTAAACTCCACTAAATGTTTATGTAGTGTCCAGAGAGCTGGGCCGGTTGGCTCGAGAGGAGCGGGCCAGGCGTCTCCATGAACAGCACCTAGAGGAGAGGAAGAGGAGGCTGCAGGAGCAGAGAGAGAAGGAGGAGAGGAGGCGTACTGCCGTGGAGGAGAAGAGGAGGCAGAGGATGAAGGAGGAGACAGTGAGTTGTTGTGCCTCAGGGGTCAGATGGAGCAGTAGTTACTTCTGATTAGGTGTCTATTGTGGGCATCAGTGTTGCTTTACAGAAAATAAAATGCACTGGTTTAAGTTGAGGGTCGTTAGTACAGGTGGATGGATGGTTTCTGTTGGAGCAAGGACTGGATGGAGGCGGATAACTATTTAACAGCTTTATTGAACAAGCTACATTGAACATCCTCAGCAACCGGAACTAGAACTGTCTGTTAGTGATGGGTTGTTCGCGAACGAGTTAGAGCCGGCTCTTGTAAGTGAATGTTGGGAGCCGGCTCGCATATCAGAAGAGACTAATCTATTTATAAAAATAAATAAAAAATAAAGATAAGAATAATCAAAAGATTTAAATGAATAGAATTAACTAATTCAAAGAATGAAAAATAATAATAATATAGGCCTAAATGCTCAAGCGCACACACATTAGTTCTGACTGTCTTCTCAGACTAACAGCCTCACCTGTTGTTCCTGTCAATCAGACACGCAGTGTCAACCAATGAACCAAAGATGCATGAGGGAGGGCGGAGCCAACTCACTCACAGTCACACACTTAGCAGGCGAGGAGAGAGGACAGCTGTGAAAACAACATCTGAAAAATTAGTCGGAAGCACAGCAGCATTTAGATGCATTTTAATAATGTAGACAATGTTAGAGCACAGTGTAGAATTTTCCAAAACAAAATCTCATATAAAGCTGGTTCTACACACAACCTACACCGGCATATGCGAACTGTGCACCCAACTGTGAAGCTATCTGTAGCGGAGAAACTAGTGGGCCTGCTAGTGATAGTGGTGGAGCCAGCATCTCGTATCCACTCAGTCAAGTAGGCCTACTCCGGGACCCACAGCAATGCAGTCTTCTATGGACCAGTTTATGCCAAAGACTATGTCTGTAGCAAAACAAGGCCAAATTGATATTGCATTGGCTAAAAGGATTGTCACCGATTTCCGGACTGAACTACAAGGTGGAATTCAGCATTTTATATGTTGAAGCGGTTTCTTGAGTCAAAGGATCTCTACCCTACCAATGCACCTGTTGATGCTCTGACCCAGGAGGAATGGAAGGAGGAGGTGTGCGGAGTCCTGGAACCCTTTGAGCAGGTCGATTAGTGGAGAGAGGTACAGTAAGCAGTTATTACTACATCATTATTTAATCCAGTATTTTATATGTATATGAGCAGTAGATGAGAATGTAGTATCAGTAGACAAAACATTAACCTAAACTAATAAGTTACTGTTCTCTCTTTTAAGCTATGCGACAACCTCAAAAAGTATACTCCTGTGTAAGGGTCTACAGAGAATCACAGCCCGCCGCCAGAGAGAAGCAAATGTAGCCACAGGACATGTGACAGAGTTGATGGACACACTATGTTCATCAATGGGCAGAAAGTTCCACAGATTGGAATATAATCACAGAAACCGCTGAACTTGACCCCAGGTTTAAGAAGTTAGCCTTCAGTGATGCCAGAGCGATTGATGAGGCTCTTCAAAGAATAACCTCAGCAGGAAGAAGAGGGATCAGATGGAGCAGAAGCACCAGAGGAAATGCCACAAACTCAGTCTGCTGTTTTAGATGCTGTTTGTCAATGAGCAACTGGGAATGCAGCACGAAGGAATCCCTCAGCAGATGCCATGGTGGAGGTCCGATCCTGTTTGGAGGAGCCCCTCCTCTGCAGATCCTCTGAGCTGGTGGAAGAACAAGGCCTCTGTCTACCCACAGATTACTAAAGTCATGACAGGGAGACTCTGCATAGTGGCCACATCCGTTCCCTCTGAGAGGGTCTTCTCGAAAACGGGACAAATAATTACTGAGAGAAGAAACCGCATCAGCCCCTTGAAAGTGAGGCAGCTTGTATTTCTGAACGCAAATCTCTCATAAAAGCTAAATATGGTCAGCAATGCGGTGTGCTGCTGGTTATAACATGGCAATAAAGAAGAATGAGAAAAGAGGGACCAGTTTAATGTTTTAAGTGGGATGCTAAAGTTTTGCACCTAATTTATTTGTCTTTGATATGGTGCAATATTCTATTATGATGTTCCGATTGTATTCGTTTTGAATGTTTAGATTTATATGCACTTTGTTTATGTCAGGACCCGGTTTCGAACCTGGGTCTCCGGAGTGAGAAACAGTCACTTAACCAACTGAGCCACGAATAGACAGCAGAACCCAGAAGATGAGGCAGACACAGCAGTACTTAAGACGGTGTATTTAATAAAGAAAAAATCCTAAAATACAAAAAAAGGCAAATCCAAAAGGTGGTAGGAAAAACACAAAAAGACCTCAAAAGAAACTCACCAAAAATAAACAAAAACAAAAAACAGAATACCACAAGAACTTCACCCGGAATCGACAAGAGCACACAGAACACTAGGGCAGGGTGCTAACATACAAACACAGAGCACAGAACTGAGGGAAACAAAGGGTTTAAATACAATCAGGGGAAACGAGACACAGGTGCAAATAATAATGGGGATCAAGGGAAAAACATAGGGACAAAAAGCACAATGGGGACATCTACTGACCAAAACCCGGAACAACCCTGGCCAAATCCTGACAGTTTATATACATTAAAAAGTTATACTTTAAATGCAAATGTTTAATAGCATTCTTTTTTATAACAAACCAATGCATTTTTAAATACATTGTGGTTAAGGTAGAGTAGAGATTTAAATTAATAATTTAATTAGAATTGTTTTAACACCAATCATAGTCAAATTATCGCAAACTGTTTGACTTGAAAAAATACAAAACATATATTTTTTTTAAGAGCCGTTTGGGAGCCAAAAGAGACGGCTCTTTTTGGTGAGCTGAGCCGAACGGGCCGGCTCACTGAAAAGAGCCGGAATGCCCATGACTGCTGTCTGTTACTTCCTGTATCAATAAAGCTTAACCCCACACAATTAAAGAATTGGCCAATAGGAAAATAAATATTTAGTTACCAGGTAAAGAAATAGGTAAACAGTTATTTCCTGTAACACAGATTCACAACATATCAGCAACGTCTATAACTGCCATATAAATGTAATTATTACCCAGGAAATAATCCACAAAACAGATACAGTTTTCAACGTTTTGTGTTTCTATCTGAAGCTAAACGGTTGTAAAGCTCAATATGATGTAATGGATCTTGGACCAAGTTACTGAATAGCGTGTCTTGCTCGCCAAACTCATACAGTGGATGTGAGAAGAGACTACTGTATCACTGACAATGAGGTTTGTTGTTGTCTGAAGGAGCGCTATGAGTCTGTGGTGAAGAAGACCTTAGAGAAGTGCCAGAGGGCCAAACAGAGACTGAGCCAGGGCTCCCGAGGAAGGAAGACCAACAACAAGAGCGGTAAATGAGTAAAGAAGATGTTTCAAATGGTGCCCTATTTCCTATTTGGTGCACTACTTTTGAGTGTCTGTTTGACTTTGCTTCATCTTCTTAACCCTTCAGCTACCGAGCTTTATTCTTTCACCCTGTAACATCTTGAGACCTTAACTTTCGTCCGATTTCATACCCTTTCTTACTTGTAATTGTCTGTCTCTGTCTTGTATTTTCTATGCTATTTTTTCTCTGTCCTTTTCTCCACTGTGCTTGGCTCTGCTGTAGTTCCTCGCAGCTCTCCCCTGACTGCCTGGGAGAGGGCTCTGGTCTGTCGCCTCCTAACCCCTACATGCTCCTACCTAGCCAGGAGAAGGAGTCATAGTTGTCAGTCAAGAGAGGAGGAAGGTACTTCCAAAAGCCTGTAGAATAACAGTTATACATTGAGTGTTCAAAATATTAGGAACACCTGCTCTTTCCATGACATAGACTGACCCTTATTGATGTCACTTGTTGAATCCACTTCAAATAAGTGTAGATGAAAGGGACGAGACAGGTTAAATAAGGATTTTTTAAGCCTTGAGACAATTGAGACATGGATTGTGTGTGTGTGTCATTTAGACGGTGAATGGGAAAGACAAAAGATTTAAGTGCCTTTGAACAGGGTATGGTAGTAGATGCCAGGCGGTTTGTGTCAAGAACTGCAACACTGCTGGGTTTTCTACGCTCAACAGTTTCCCGTCTGTATCCAGAATGTTGTACCACCCAATAGACATCCAGCCAACTTGACACAACTGTGGGAAGCTTTGGAGTCAACATGTTGGACGCTTTCAACACCATGTAGAGTCCAAGGCCCGACATATTGAGGCTGTTCTGAGGGCTTAAAGGGGGTGCAACTCAATATTAGGAAGGTGTTTCTAATGTTTGGTATAGTCAGTTAAGAACAAATTCTTATTTTCAATGCTGGCCTAGGAACAGTGGTTCCTGGCCTAGGAGCTGCCTGTTCAGGGGCAGAATGACAGATTTGTACCTTGTCAGCTCGGGATTTGAACTTGCAACCTTTCGGTTACTAGTCCAACACTCTGCTAGGCTACCATGCCGCCCCACATGTATAAAGACCAAATCAAATCAGATGTATTTATAAAGCCCTTCTTACATCAGCTGATATCTCAAAGTGCTGTACAGAAACCCCAAACAGCAGGCAATGCAGATGTAGAAGACCAGATCTCAATCCAAGAAAAAGGACATAGCATCAATAAAGTGTATTTGGTTAAATTAATAGATTTTAGGGGAATTTACGTTCCAATATGGATTTGGACAATGCTTACTTAATTACTTATTTAATGACTCTCTGCTTCCTTTCCTCTCCTTTTTTCAACCATTGTTGGGCACACTCACATTCTTTCACTGTATCCCTTGCTAACCGTCACCCCATTGCTCCAAAACAATGAAACCATCTGGTTCAGTTGTCCATGTTTGTCCCCGTTCAGCTTCATGCCACTCCATACCTGCCACTGCCACCAACTGTCATAAATCACCACACCGCTCTGGTACACCTGACCACCACCGGGTGCGGGCAGGCCTCCAGGCAGACTACCGCTCTGGCACACCTGACCACCACCGGGTGCGGGCAGGCCTCCAGGCAGACTACCGCTCTGGCACACCTGACCACCACCGGGTGCGGGCAGGCCTCCAGGCAGACTACCGCTCTGGCACACCTGACCACCACCGGGTGCGGGCAGGCCTCCAAGCAGACTACCGCTCTGGCACACCTGACCACCACCGGGTGCGGGCAGGCCTCCAGGCAGACTACCGCTCTGGCACACCTGACCACCACCGGGTGCGGGCAGGCCTCCAGGCAGACTACCGCTCTGGCACACCTGACCACCACCGGGTGCGGGCAGGCCTCCAGGCAGACTACCGCTCTGGCACACCTGACCACCACCAGGCACAATCAGACCTCCAGGCAGACTACCGGTCTATCATCTGGGCAAACTACCAGGTAGCCACCTCCCCCAGCCTTTACACTCTTAGAAAAAAGGGTTCCAAAAGGGTTCTTCAGCTGTCCCCATAGGAGAACCCTATTTGGTTCCAGGCAGAACCCTTTTGGGTTCGATGTAGAACCCTCTGTAGAAAGGGTTCTACCTGGAACCGAAAAGGGTTCTTCTAATAGTTCTCCTATGGGGAGTAAAAGTACCCTTTTAGGTTCTGGATAGAACCTTTTCTTCTAAGAGTGTAGCAGCAACTGATCCATCATCAGGGCACAGGTAAATTACATCACAGGTTATATAACATCACAGGTTATATTAAATCACAGGTTATATTACATCACAGGTTATATAACATCACAGGTTATATTACATCACAGGTTATATTACATCACAGGTAAATTACATCACAGGTTATATAACATCACAGGTTATATTACATCACAGGTAAATTACATCACAGGTAATATTACATCACAGGTTATATTACATCACAGGTTATATAACATCACAGGTTATATAACATCACAGGTTATATTACATCACAGGTTATATAACATCACAGGTTATATTACATCACAGGTTATATAACATCACAGGTTATATAACATCACAGGTTATATTACATCACAGGTAAATTACATCACAGGTAATATTACATCACAGGTTATATTACATCACAGGTTATATAACATCACAGGTTATATTACATCACAGGTTATATTACATCACAGGTTATATAACATCACAGGTTATATTACATCACAGGTTATATTACATCACAGGTTATATTACATCACAGGTTATATTACATCACAGGTTATATTACATCACAGGTAAATTACATCACAGGTAATATTACATCACAGGTTATATTACATCACAGGTTATATAACATCACAGGTTATATTACATCACAGGTAAATTACATCACAGGTAATATTACATCACAGGTTATATAACATCACAGGTTATATAACATCACAGGTTATATTACATCACAGGTTATATTACATCACAGGTTATATTACATCACAGGTTATATAACATCACAGGTAAATTACATCACAGGTAATATTACATCACAGGTTATATAACATCACTGGTTACATAACATCACAGGTTATACCTGCTGGAAATGAATTGTAAACATAGAGATAGATAGTTTCATCTCTATGACTGTTAAATGTCTGGGTCGTCTGGGTTGGTGGGATGGTGTTGTTATTTTGTCTCCATGTAATGCACGAACTTGAGGGAAATTATTTAATTGGAGGAAGACAATAAACTCTATATTCTTTTCATTCATTTTCTATTCTATTCATTCATCGTTTATACTGGATTACTGGACGATATTCATTGTCATACTCTAACAGAGAGGCACACATTTCTATACATTTTTGAAGATACAACATTTATTGGTTATAAGCCTAAATTAATTTGATGTCTTTCTGCCGTCCCAAAATGACCGCAATAAAATGAGCTTGTAACATGGCTCCATTCCTTCTGTCTCATGTTTCTATAATATATATGCTGTATTGTTAGGTAGATTATATTAACTGTCCTAATCTACAGAAGACACACGTTTGAAAGATAACAGACAAATGTCCATTTTCTGGAAGCATGTTTACTAATAATAAACTTCAATCACTGCTGTAAAATGATCTGTTGATTTTTTAGAAAGCTAACAAACTGCAGTGAAATGATCTGTTGATTTGTTAGAAAGTTAACAGACTGCAGTAAAATGATCTGTTGATTTGTTATGAAGTTAACAGACTACAGTAAAATGATCTGTTGATTTATTATGAAGCTAACAGACTGCAGTAAAACAGTCTCGTAACATGTCTGTTGATTTATTATGAAGTTAAAAGCAGCACAGCAGAAGGAGAGTGAGAGGACGTTCAGGAGGAATAGACAGCAGCCTCACATACCCAATGCTCCTGTGAAAGTGTTACCCACAAACATACAGAGCAGAGATGCAGTGCCCTCTCCAGAACGGTATGTGATTGCTTGTCTGCTACTACGTCTGAATGTTGTGTCACACAAACTACTTATCATGCAGTGAGAGCACTCTGTTGAGAATTGTTGTGTATAATTTAACCACACGTCTTGTGGAATACGTCTAACCTTTCCAGTAAATGGATGTTGTTTGCTTATTTATCTCAACAAAAGTATTCTCCTCTTCTTCTTTTTTTCAGTAAACCTGTGATCAGACACAAACCTGTGATCAGACAGCCTCCATCACAGCAGGTTGGGCTGGAACTGTACCCTGTTCCGGAGGAGGATGGTCCTCCAGTCTCCAACCAAACCCTCTCCCCTGGGAACTCACGGCCCAGCCAGACCATCTCTCCTTGGGCTCCAGTCTCCAACCAAACCCTCTCCCCTGGGAACTCACGGCCCAGCCAGACCATCTCTCCTTGGGCTCCAGTCTCCAACCAAACCCTCTCCCCTGGGAACTCACGGCCCAGCCAGACCATCTCTCCTTGGGCTCCAGTCTCCAATCATACCCTCTCCCCTGGGAACTCACGGCCCAGCCAGACCATCTCTCCTTGGGCTCCAGTCTCCAACCAAACCCTCTCCCCTGGGAACTCACGGCCCAGCCAGACCATCTCTCCTTGGGCTCCAGTCTCCAACCAAACCCTCTCCCCTGGGAACTCACGGCCCAGCCAGACCATCTCTCCTTGGGCTCCAGTCTCCAACCAAACCCTCTCCCCTGGGAACTCACGGCCCAGCCAGACCATCTCTCCTTGGGCTCCAGTCTCCAACCAAACCCTCTCCCCTGGGAACTCACGGCCCAGCCAGACCATCTCTCCTTGGGCTCCAGTCTCCAACCAAACCCTCTCCCCTGGGAACTCACGGCCCAGCCAGACCATCTCTCCTTGGGCTCCAGTCTCCAATCACACCCTCTCCCCTGGGAACTCACGGCCTAGCCAGACCATCTCTCCTTGGGCTCCAGTCTCCAATCACACCCTCTCCCCTGGGAACTCACGGCCTAGCCAGACCATCTCTCCTTGGGCTCCAGTCCCCAATCGTACCCTCTCCCCCGGGAACTCACAACCAATCAGCATCTCAGCAGCAGCATGGGACCAGGTCCAGCCATTCGTAGGCTCAGCAGAACCTCAGACAGTCCCCACAACTAGAACTGAGGGCGATACAGGTGAGAGTGAGCATCTAAAAATGCAAGGTACTGCACCATCAACTACTATTTATTTCTAGAATTCCCTAGATACATTTCAGATATTGTAATGAAGAGTGTAGGGTTGTGGTCAATTCCATTTGAGTTCAGTCAATGCAGGAAGTCCAGTTCTACCCATGTGGTTCAATGTGACTCTTATGAGTGACTCTTAAGACATGTAAACCTCCTCAGGCCCCCTTCCTGGAGCCCCCTCCTGCACCGGGCCGTCTGCTGGCACCATGGATCCAGAGGAGGCCTCATGTTTTCTGGCTGAGAAGAGAAGAGAGGCCCGTCTGAAGAGAGAGAAGGAGGAATGCCTGCGCAGGGAGGAGATAGAGAGGTACGGACCCAACATTTTTATTTTTTATTTATTTTACCTTTATTTTACTAGGCAAGTCAGTTAAGAACAAATTCTTATTTTCAATGACGGCCTAGGAACAGTGGGTTAACTGCCTGTTCAGGGGCAGAACGACAGATTTGTACCTTGTCAGCTCGGGGATTCAAACTTGCAACCTTTCGGTTACTAGTCCAACGCTCTAACCACTAGGCTACCCTGCCGCCATTGCCCATTCATCTTCACAGTAGGAAAAACAACCTGAGTAATCTTTTTGCCTGAAAGACAAAAATCTGGTTGCGAATAAAAAAATTATGACTGACCTTCAGAAGTAGTCTAAAGCAGGGTTTCCAAAAATTGGTCCTGGCCCCCTCCATGTCTTGGTTTTTGTCCTAGCATTACACAGCTGTTTCAAACCAACTCATCAGCCAGCTTTGATTATCTGAATCAGCTGTGTAGTGCTAAGGCAAAAACCAAAACATGCACCCAGGGGGACCCTGGGACCGAGTTTGGGAAAACCTGGTCTAAGGGAGCATTTCACATGTTCAGAGGATAGATTCATTTGTATGGTGATGTGCTGTGCTGTTATGTACATGTTACGTAATGTCATGTCATGTGGCAACACTGGAGAGGCAGAGAGGAGCTGGAGCGCAGGAGGGCAGAGGAGCGAGCACTGCTCGAGGCTGAGGCCCAGTGGCTGGTAGTGGAGAGGAGGGAGGAAGAGGAGCAGAAACATGCAGAGGAGGAGAGAGCCATCCGGGCCACACAGGAAACTGCTCTCCTCCAGAAACAGGTGAGGGATCTGGTCTATTAATACAATTTTAGTAGAAGCTCAACTTCGTCCATTTATGTACGGTATATAAAGTTTATATCAGTGTTAATAATGTAGCATCTGGTTCCGTAATGGCTTTGGTTCTCTGTGTCCTGTCCCAGAGAGAGGAGGAGGAGGCCCAGGCCAGGGACAAGGCAGAGCAGCAGAGGCTGCAGAGAGAGAAGCACTTCCAGAAGGAGGAGGAACAACGGCAGGAGAGGAAAAAGGTGACAATGGAGGGAAGACGTGAACTCTACGCAGTTATGAGAAACACCAGGGTCGTTATGTGCCATATTCTTATCATTCTGAAATTCTTCATAGGATATTCTAGGGGATCCAGATAGTGTAAAATTGACTACAAGAGAGCACCCAGGATCTTTATATATTGGCGCTCAACTTCAATACATGGGGTGGGGGGGATGTTAGGGGTAATTGTTGGTGTGTTTCACAAAAAAAACAACATTATTTTTATAAGGGGGAAATGTTATGTTATTAAAAATTAGTTTTGACAAGGGTGTTATGAAATTCTAAATGAAAGCTTTTAAGACTTTCCAGACTTATTTTTGTTTTCAGCGACTGGAGTTGATCATGAGGAGGACTAGGAAGACCTCAACTGAAGATAAAAAAGTAAGTACACCAGCCTAGTTCAGAGGAACAGTACATTGCCCTGAAGCACTCAGCTTTTCTGCCACAAGTACCGAAGTTGACTTTCTTTTTGCTTAAGAGGTTAATTACCACCGTTTAAAAAAAAAACTTGTCCTTGACCAAACTGCTAAAGTTGCTTTCATGATGTGATTGCTTTCATGTAGAAATCCATCTCAAAGGTAGTGGCTTTAGCTTAAAACTAAACAAAAAGCACTTGTACTTTCCTGTACTTTCCTGCCCCAGGAACTTGCCTTGAAAAAAAAAATCGACATGATTGTTTTCATGCAGACGCCTGTCCTGAATGGGAAGACAAACAGAAACCCCTCTCCAGAGGAAGCCCAACCAAAAAAGAACACTGAGCCTGTGAAGAATGGCAACGGCACTTTAGAAGAGGTCATCAACCTAGCGGTCGGGACGGGGACCAAGCCATCCAATCTAGGTCTGAGTGGCGTGGAAGACAACATGGTTCCTGTCGTGGCCTTCAAAGAACGCAGGTATATACACTCCCATGACCACAGACCACTTCTCAGTTCCTATGCTTCCTGGCTGATGTTTTGGTCACTTTTGAATGCTGGCGGTGCTTTCACTCTAGTGGTAGCATGAGATGGAGTCTACAACCCACACAAGTGGCTCAGGTAGTGCAGCTCATCAAGGATGGCACATCAATGAGAGCTGTGGCAAGAAGGTTTGTTGTGTCTGTCAGCGTAGTGTCCAAAGCATGGAGGCGCTACCAGGAGACAGGCCAGTACATCAGGAGACGTGGAGGAGGTCGTAGGAGGGCAACAACCCAGCAGCAGGACCGCTACCTCTGCCTTTGTGCAAGGAGTAGCAGGAGGAGCACTGCCAGAGCCCTGCAAAATTACCTCCAGCAGGCCACAAATGTGCATGTGTCTGCTCAAACGGTCAGAAACAGACTCCATGAGGGTGGTATGAGGGCCCGACGTCCACAGGTGGGGTTTGTGCTAACAGCCCAACACCGTGCAGGATGTTTGGCATTTGCCAGAGAACACCAAGATTGGCAAATTCGCCACTGGCGCCCTGTGCTCTTTACAGATGAAAGCAGGTTCACACTGAGCACATGTGACAGACGTGACAGAGTCTGGAGACGCCGTGGAGAACGTTCTGCTGCCTGCAACATCCTCCAGCATGACCGGTTTGGTGGTGGGTCAGTCATAGTGTGGGGTGGCATTTCTTTGGGGGGCAGCACAGGCCTCCATGTGCTCGCCAGAGGTAGCCTGACTGCCATTAGGTACCGAGATGAGATCCTCAGACCCCTTGTGAGACCATATGCTGGTGCGGTTGGCCCTGGGTTCCTCCCAATGCAAGACAATGCTAGACCTCATGTGGCTGGAGTGTGTCAGCAGTTCCTGCAACAGGAAGGCATTGATGCTATGGACTGGCCCGCCCGTTCCCCAGACCTGAATCCAATTGAGCACGTCTGGGACATCATGTCTCGCTCCATCCACCAACGCCACGTTGCACCACAGACTGTCCAGGAGTTGGCGGATGCTTTAGTCCAGGTCTGGGAGGAGATCCCTCAGGAGACCATCCGCCACCTCATGGGGAGCATGCCCAGGTGTTCTAGGGAGGTCATACAGGCACGTGGAGGCCACACACACTACTGAGCCTCATTTTGACTTGTTTTAAGGACATTACATCAAAGTTGGATCAGCCTGTAGTGTGGTTTTCCACTTTAATTTTGAGTGTGACTCCAAATCCAGACCTCCATGGGTTGATAAATTTGATTTCCATTTCCATTATTTTTGTGTGATTTTGTTGTCAGCACATTCAACTATGTAAAGAAAAAAGTATTTAATAAGAATATTTCATTCATTCAGATCTAGGATGTGTTATTTTAGTGTTCCCTTTACTTTTTTGAGCAGTGTATATAATATAACCCTATATATATATTTCTTTTTTTAATGTAACCTTATTTATTTAACTCGGCAAGTCAGTTAACGGCCAAGGAACAGTGGGTTAACTGCCTTGTTCAGGGGCAGGGCAACAGATTTTTACCTTGTCAGCTCAGGGATTCGATCCAGCAACCTTTCGGTTACTGGCCCAACACTCTAAGCACTAGGCTACCTGCCGCCCCTACAAAGTATATTTGTCTGTTTGATCATGTCTTATGATGTATGTTCTGTGATATGTTATGTGAAGTGATGTTATTGTATGTTACCAAGTAAATTTTCTTATGGAACATTAATGTATTAACTCATTTGTTCATTCAGGTCCCTGCTAACTCTGACCGGCATGGAGGAGATTCAGTCCCATCAGAGGGCAGGTGAGAGCTCATCACATCCTCCGTCAGCTCATCTATACTCTCTATGCTATGTAGATATTACACTAGAGTCGTGAACACTAGATCCCCCCCAAAAGTCCAAGATTTCTACCGCCAAGAGGTTATAGGCTCTCAATATTTAATGTGTGATTTGAACCCGGAAGCAGATTACATATTTAAGGTCTCTCAATCATTTCTTTGTACGTGTCTCTTAGTCTAAGATATGTATGTGAATCAAGTGAATCCACTGATTGTATGTTATTAACCCATTTCTATCACACACTCCTTAGAAGTTATCTGAGTATCGTACAGATCAGAGAGGGGAGGCAGCACATCCACGAATCTTTCCACAGCTGTGGCGTTTTTTCCTTCTTTTTTTGACAAAGAAAGGAATAACTGCAGCCTTTTTCCTGCCCTGCACTTTTAGAGAGAGTATGTGATGAGAAACAAACATTTCTCTGAAGGACTTTCTGATCTCGAAGGAGCTTACCACCATTTGGTCACACTTCTCTTTAATTCAAAATGTCACGAGCTGCATTTGTCATCACCATGTACAACACTAGACAGGGGAGCTTGTTTGTCATTGCAACAACTCTGAACAATGTTTTATCTAGTCTGTAAATGAGGGTCCGTGCCTCATAGCTGCAGATTTAAACGGATTAAATTAGTAGTTTGATATGATGGGCGTTAAGATACACAATTTACTAATAAAAATATGTATTCTGTCTATACATTTTTAACTGTATTGGCACTGAATGTCTCCCAATCATGTCTGATGTTTTTAGCCATGTGCTTTAGCTTTTCCTAACTATGCTGCTATTTGAGCACTTTGCCTTCCCGTTAACAGGATAGTGGTGTGCTAGTTTCAGAGCAAAAGCTTTTGTTTTGAGTTCAAATAAAGGCCACTTTCTGACTATAATCTAATAATATTTTTCAAAGCTGCTATGGAACTTGTGTAGTTTGTCATTTTAGAGAACTTTACTCACTTGAGGGTGGACCACTTCCAAAGGATTTTGGCAGTTCCTTACTTGGAAATTGTGCTATCATTTTAGAAAACAAATAAGAGTCTGAAGTGTAAAAGTCTGTCTTTTAAAGTGTAAAGACAAATAAAGCAATGCACTGATAAAACTATGTGATCTGGTATGAGTAGGTTGTCACCTGTTTCATACACTGCACTCCTGTCCACGTACAGGGCATTCAGAAAGTATTCAGATCCCTTCACTTGTTCCACATTTTGTTATGTTACAGCCTTATTATAAAATGGATTAAATTACACATGTTTTCTCATCAATCTACACACAATATCCCATAATGACAAAGCGAAAACAGGTTTGTATACATTTTTCTACATGTATTACAAAAAAAAAAAAAAAAACCTTATTTACATAAGTATTCAGACCATTTGCTATGAGAAGTTTTGAACCACCAAGCTTCTTCCTAGAGCTGGCCGCACAGCAAAACTGAGCAATCGGGAAAAGGGCCTTGGTCAGGAAGGTGACCAAGAACCCGATGGTGACTCTAACAGAGTGCCTGAGTTCCTCTGTTAAAAATGGGAGAACCTTCCAGGACAACCATCCTTGCAGTACTCCACCAATTAGGCCTTTATGGTAGAGTGGCCACTACTCAGTTAAAAGCACATGACAGCCTGCTTTGACATTGCCAAAAGGCACTTAAAAACTCTCAGCCCATGAGAAACAAGATTCTCTGGGTCTGATGAAACCAAGATTGAACTCTTTGGCCTGAACGCCAAGCATCACATCTGGAAGAAACCTGGCACCAACCCTACGGTGAAGCATGGTGGTGGCAGCATCATGCTGTGGGGATGTTATTCAGCTGCAGGAACTAGGAGATTAGTCAGGATCGAGGGAAAGATGAATGGAGCAAAGTACAGAGAGATACTTGATGAAAACCTGCTCCAGAGCACTTAGGACCTCAGACTGGGGAGAAGGTTCACCTTCCAACAGGACAATGACCCTCAGCACACAGCTAAGACAACCAGGATTGGCTTCGAGACAAGTCTCTGAATGTCCTTGAGTGGCCCAGCCAGAGCCTGGACTTAAACCCGAACATCTCTGGAGACCTGAAAATAGCTGTGCAGCGACACTCCACATCCAACCTGACAGAGCTTGAGAGGATCTGCAGAGACGAATGGGAGAAACTCCCCAAATACAGGTGTGCCAAGCTTGTATCGTCATACCCAAGAAGATTAGAGGCTGTAATTGCTGCCAAAGGTGCTTCAACAAAGTACTGAGTAAAGGGTCTGAATATTTACGTAAATGTGATATTTTTTCTTCTTTTATATAATTCGAAAAATGTCTAAAAAAACTGTTTTTGCTTTGTCATTATGGGCTATTGTGTATAGATTGATGAGGATAATATATATTTTTTAATCCATTTTAACATAATGCTGTAACGTGACAAAATGGGAAAAAGTCAATGGGTCTGAATACTTGCTGTATAAATGGCGCGTTCACGTGCTAGGAAACTCTGAAATGTTCGACTTGCTAACTGGTTGAAAGCGGCAGTAACTACCACCAGTTAGGAAGTCTGAAATGTAAAGTTTCCTAGTTCCGACTAGCACCTGAACGCAGCATTAAACATTTGTCAACTGTAAAAGCATTGAATCTGTATAAAAATGAAAATATAATAGACCTCTTTTCCCCCAGTTCACAAGTGCAATATGGATGTAAATGCTTAGAACACAACAGTGTGATCACTCAGAAAATAAAACGCCTTAACCTCATTAAAAATATAATCACAACACAGTAATCATTGTCAGGTTCAAAGGTAATGGCAAGTCAGTTCAAACAGTGATATGCATATCCCACATCTCAGTCCGTGTCCTGAAGCAGAGAGGTGTCGGTCTGTGTCCTGAAGCAGAGAGGTGTCGGTCCGTGTCCTGAAGCAGAGAGGTGTCGGTCCCGTGTCCTGAAGCAGAGAGGTGTCGGTCCGTGTCCTGAAGCAGAGAGGTGTCGGTCTGTGTCCTGAAGCAGAGAGGTGTCGGTCCCGTGTCCTGAAGCAGAGAGGTGTCGGTCTGTGTCCTGAAGCAGAGAGGTGTCGGTCCGTGTCCTGAAGCAGAGAGGTGTCGGTCCCGTGTCCTGAAGTAGAGAGGTGTCGGTCCGTGTCCTGAAGCAGAGAGGTGTCGGTCTGTGTCCTGAAGCAGAGAGGTGTCGGTCCGTGTCCTGAAGCAGAGAGGTGTCGGTCCCGTGTCCTGAAGCAGAGAGGTGTCGGTCCGTGTCCTGAAGCAGAGAGGTGTCGGTCCGTGTCCTGAAGCAGAGAGGTGTCGGTCCGTGTCCTGAAGCAGAGAGGTGTCAGTCCGTGTCCTGAAGCAGAGAGGTGTCAGTCCGTGTCCTGAAGCAGAGAGGTGTCAGTCCGTGTCCTGAAGCAGAGAGGTGTCGGTCCGTGTCCTGAAGCAGAGAGGTGTCAGTCCGTGTCCTGAAGCAGAGAGGTGTCAGTCCGTGTCCTGAAGCAGAGAGGTGTCGGTCCGTGTCCTGAAGCAGAGAGGTGTCAGTCCGTGTCCTGAAGCAGAGAGGTGTCAGTCCGTGTCCTGAAGCAGAGAGGTGTCAGTCCGTGTCCTGAAGCAGAGAGAGCTCCAGTGGACAGGTCAGTAGGATTGAGGCATCTGAATCGCCTGCAGTAACTGCCTGGTCTGCTCCGTCTGTGCATGTACCCATTTTAGCTGCTTATCCAGCACACTACCACTCATCAGCACTGAAAACTCTCCGTCTGAAGAATAACATGACATAGCAGAGCAGAGCATTACATAGTACAACAGAACAACAAGCCATTGACTATAACTGCATGTACCTGCCCTTATGTTAATGCACTTCAGTTTATGTTTCTCAGGATAACTGACTAGAAAGTAGTGTTATTGACATCAAGCACAGAAATGTGGTATTTTAGGCATAGACAGCATGACTGGTTAAAGTGTTGTTACAAAACCATGACCAACCTTTCTTCAGGTTGCATAGAGTAACAATACTCAGCTGTTGGAATCGCACTTCCTGGTTCTTGAGGTACATCAGGAGATATTCAGAGATGGCAGCGTAGTGTGGCGTCAGTAGTTGGATGACATGTTCTGTATGATATATGAGCAACAAGAAAAAAAATGCATGTACAGATGTAGGATCTTAATTTGACCTACAGCACCAGCCAAAAGTTTAGACACGCCTACTCATTCAAGGGTTTTTCTTTATTTTTACATTGTAGAATAATAGTGAAGACAAAACTATGAAATAATACATATGGAATCATGTAGTAACCCCCCACCCCCAAAAAAGTGTTAAATCAAAATATATTTTATATTTGAGATTCTTCAAAGTAGCCACCCTTTGCCTTGATGACAGCTGTGCACACTCTAAGCATTATCTCAACCAGCTTCATGAGGTAGTCATGAGGAATGCATTTCAATTAAGAGGTGTACCTTGTTAAAAGTTCATTTGCGGAATTTCTTTACTTCTGAATGCGTCTGAGCCAAACAGTTGTGTTGTGACAAGGTAAGGGTGGTATACAGAAGATAGACCTATTTGGTAAAAGACCAAGTCCATATTATGGCAAGAACAGCTCAAATAAGCAAAGAGAAATGACTGACCATCATTACTGACATGAAGGTCAGTCAATGCAGAAGTTTTCAAGAACTTCTAAAGATTCTTCAAGTGCTGTCGCAAAACCCATCAAGCGCTATGATGAAACTGGCTCTCATGAGGACCACCACAGGAAAGAAAGACCCAGAGCAACCTCTGCTGCAGAGGATACGGTCAAATAAATGCTTCACAGAGTTCAAGTAACAGACATCTCAACATCAACGGTGCAGAGGAGACTGTGTGAATCAGGCCTTCACGGTCAAATTGCTGCAAAGAAACCACTACTAAAGGACACCAATAAGAAAAAGAGACTTGCTTGGTCCAAGAAACACAAACAATGGGCATTAGACCGGTGGAAACCTGTCCTTTGGTCTGAAGAGTCCAAATGTGAGATTTTTGGTTCCAACCGCCGTGTCTTTGTGAGACTCAGCGTAGGTGAACGGATTATCTCTGCATGTGTGGTTCCCACGGTGAGGAGGACATGCGATGGTGCTTTGCTGGTGACACTGTCAGTGATTTATTTAGAATGCAAGGCACACTTAACCAGCATGGCGACCACAGCATTCTTCAGCGATACGCCATCCCATCCACTTTGCACTTACTGGGACTATCATTTGTTTTTCAACAGGACAATGACCCAACACACCTCCAGGCTGTGTAAGGGCTATTTGAACAAGAAGGAGAGTGATGGAGTGCTGTATCAGATGACCTGGTCTCCACAATAACCTGAACTCAACCCAGTTGGGATGAGTTGGACCGCAGAGTGAAGGAAAAGCAGCCAACAAGTGTTCAGCATATGTGGGAACTCCTTCAAGACTGTTGGAAAAGCATTCCAGGTGAAGCTGGTTGTGAGAAGCAAGACAGAGCGAGAGAGACACAGAGTGAGAGAGACAGAGCGAGAGAGCAAGAGAGAGAGTGTACAAAGCTGTCATCAAGGCAAAGGGTGGCTACTTTGAAGAATTTCAAATATATTTTGATTTGTTTAACACTTTTTGGGTTACTACATGATTCCATATGTGTTATTTCATAGTTTTGATGTCTTCACTATTATTCTACAATGTAGGACATAGTAAAAAGAAAGAAAAACCCTTGAATGAGTAGGTATGTCTAAACTTTTGTCTGGTACTGTATATTGTAAAAGCAAAATAATCCTGCAGCAACAGGATTTGAACATTTAGTCCATAATGTTGCTTGATCGGTGGTTCGGCTTTTAGCTGGACAAAAGTAGGCATCATGAAAAGTGCAATACTGTTAATATAACCGTGTGTGGGTTTTCAGTGAATTTATGTACATCACAAAGCTCATCTGTATGAGCACACATGGGACAATCTTGCTGATACAGACAGTAGCGCATTTAAGAGAAAATATATTTATTATTGCAAGTATTACACTATCAATCATGGTGCTAGTCACATATAAAATAAAGGGACTAGACAACAAACAAAATACATGGATATTACCGTTCATCTTTAGTTTGCTGATGATGGAAGCAGACCTATAGGACAACTCTAGATTGTCCATTTGTGCAGAGAACTTCACCAGACTTGAAACATGTTCAGGAGTCATTTTTGTGGCCAAATGAGACTGAAGTAAGTCTGAAAAGGAAAGAGAAAAGTTGTAATAGAGGTGAGGTGACATAAACTAAACTGGTTTATGAATTGTTTGTATTCTCACCCCAGCTTGTCAGGTGATGTAAACAGGAAGTGACACACAGAACGGTCTCCTCTGAGGTCACACTGGACACAAGGGCCTTGAGAAGTCCCGTTACACACTCACTGTCCATAACAGCCTGTAGACAACACAAGGCTTGATCATCCCATGTCCACATGAATGAAAATGCATTTAAAATGGCTTCCAATAATCACTGCATTCATATGACATCACCAGGTCAGTGTCTCTATATTCATCTTAAAGGACCATTCTTGGTTTGCTAAAAGTTTTTTAAATTTAATTTAACCCATTTTTCTCCCCAATTTCATGGTATCCAATTGTTTTAGTAGCTACTATCTTGTCTCATCGCTACAACTCCTGTACGGGCTCGGGAGAGACGAAGGTTGAAAGTCATGTGTCCTCCGGTACACAACCCAACCAAGCTGCACTGCTACATAACACAGCACGCATCCAACCCGGAAGCCAGCTGCACCAATGTGTCGGAGGAAACACCGTGCACCTGGCAACCTTGGTTAGCGCGCACTGCGCCCGGCCCGCCACAGGAGTCGCTGGTGTGCGATGAGACAAGGACATCCCTACCGGCCAAGCCCTCCCTAACCCGGACGACGCTAGTCCAATTGTGCGTCGCCCCACGGACCTCCCGGTCGCGGCCGGTTACGGCAGAGCCTGGACGCGAACCCAGAGTCTCTGATGGCACAGCTGGCAGTGCAGTACAGCGCCCTCAACCACTGCGCAACCCGGGAGGCCCCTGGTTTGATAAAAGTTAACATGTGACTGAACATATAGATGGAAACCACATCTACATTCATATTCTAGTGAGTGAATAAGTGAGCGACATGGCAGCCATTATTACCTGCTGTCCCTCGCTGGTGCTGCTGAGGTTGGTGATGGTAACAACACTGTGGTTGATGATGGAGCTGGATCTGTGACAGAGGAGCAGCTGCCCGATCACCTGTACCAGGCCCTCATTCACCAGGCCCTCCTAGAGGGAAACACAATGAATATGGATTGCTAACACCAGTATAAATAACATCGATTGTAATCACCAACATCATTAGATAATAGATAGAATCCTGTCAGATATGTCAAACCTGAGATTCGAACCAACAACCCTCCAGATACTAGCCCACCTCTCTAACCTTGAAGCTACAGCTGCACCCATCAACATCCAGTTTAAAAAATCTCACTCTATTGGGTTGGTGTGTGGCTAGCTCAGACAGTAGTGCTATAGCAGACTCAGTCAGAGGGGGAGTAGCGGAGCACAGCAGGGCCTTCAGAGGCAACACACAATTCAGGTACATCAGCTGCTCCTGGGTCACAACTACAAAACAAAGCACAACACTGCATCCAATCCACAAGGATCTGTCTGTACAATCTGTGTTGAATATGTGCCTAAAACATTAACAGAGTGTGTTCTGTGGTGAAACGTTAGAATTACCATTCCCTGAAAGGATTTGGAGGCATCTGCAAGCTTGGGATGCATTCTAGAAATAAAATACAAACATTTGGCCCAAGGTTGAGAAAGAAAACATTTCATGACAGAATACATTTCATTGTGAAACTGTAACATCTGTTGGACATACTAGTAGATATTCATAGACTTCCAGGCGTTGCGTTAACTCCAGTTAGCATTGGCTGGCCAAACTACCTCTAACTTCCTTCATACTGGGCACAGAGACATAAAAATGGTATTCACGACTTCATCTGACTCTGTGTAAGTAGATACGGGGCCTGATTGCCAAAATCTCTAAGTTTCCCTTTAAGACCAACCATTACCTTCTGCACTGATGAGGACATGAGTGTCAGCAGAGACTTCAACAGAAAACGGTCTCCAATGCCCAACATTTTGGGATGATGGCCCGGGACGGTGGCTATGTTGCTCAGGGCAGAGCAGCTGTAGAACTAAAATACAGACAGAATATCAGTTCAGTTCAGAGCACAATAGAAGTTCAGGCTGAAGACCACTGGGACAAGATAAGCACACGCTTGGTCATCATGCTATAACCGTACTATTGTTATAAACAAACAACCACTAAAAAACTGCAGCACATAGTTACTTTGATGTGGTTTTAAATATTTGGCTTGAGGGCAGGAGACAGTGGATGTTTTACCTGGACCTCATAGTTGGAGGACTGCAACAGAAGTGCCAGTACAGGAATGGCTCCTTCTTGACATAACACTCCCATCGTCTTCTCTAGAAAGAAGAGCAGCAATGAAGGCTAATGTAGTGCCAGATTAATGGAAAGGTAATAGAAGGCAGACAAAATAATGGTCAGATATGGAGACAGTATGGTATGGTACAGTATGTCTAGGAATTAGTTAAGTTGGGACCACATTAATAAATCCATCCGTCTATTCTTCATTGATCTCTATGGCTAAGTGACACGCGTCACTTGTTTTGAAATGTCAGCAAACAATTAGATCACAGCCAACGAATGTGTCATTTGAACTCCACCCACTGTGGTCATATCAATACAGCAACAACCCAGAATGTGGCAGCAGCCTGAGATGTGTGCATAGTACAGGGTGTACAGTACATTATGTATTGGTGGACATAGTTCTGTGCAGACCTACCAGACTGTGTGAGGTTTAAAAGGGCCCAGACTGCATTCTGTTGGACTTGGGGATCGTAAGACTTGGCTAAAACCAGTAGTGGAATCACCCCTTCAGCTGACACGATAGCTTCCCGGTTTGAGTCTAAATAAATGTGAGGCAATAACAACAAAAAATACAGATTAAATGTCATGTCTAGTTTGGACAACAGAGTCATGTTGAGTTAGAATAGAATGTTGGGTTAGAATAGAATGTTGGGTTAGAATAGAATGTTGGGTTAGAATACAAGGAACACGACGTCCCACATGTGTCATGTCTTTCACATTAACCAGCAAGAATGAAGCCGTGTACATCTTTCAGCAGAGATATCATACATTTTTTATTTAACCAGGCAAATTTTCAATGACGGCCTAGGAACAGTGGGTTAACTGCCTGTTCAGGGACAGAACGACAAATTTGTACCTTGTCAGCTCAGGGGTTTGAACTCGCAACCTTCCGGTTACTACTCCAACGCTCTGACCACTAGGCTACCCTGCCGCCCCAGGGTACATACATGTTGTGCTTAGCTTCTTATCTGAGAGTAAATCAGTTTGTGGGGAATGCAAATGTAGAGAAACCTGATCCTATCGATTGTAAACAAGAAATGAATTGACAATAGCACCAGCACTTTGCTGCACTAATGTTGTAATGTGTATGTCGTCGTGTGTAGATGTTGTTATGTCTCAGCCAGCGATATCTAGTCAATGGCTGGGGATCAATAAAGTGTGTATGTCGTCGTGTGTATTGGTGTTGTAATGTCTCAGCCAGTGACATCTAATTTTCCTCTGGGGATCAATATAGATCAATTCAAACGTAAACACTAGTCCACCAACCTGAGGAGGCCAGTGAGGCAATACATTGGCAGGAGTTACACTGGACAGTGGGGTCCCCAGACTGGAGCATCTCTAGCAGGGGCATCAGCATCCCTGTCTCAATCACCTGCTCCTTACTCACTAGAAGACAGTAGTACAGTGTTTAACCTTGAGACAGTGCATGTGTGTGTGTGTGTGTGTGTGTGTGTGTGTGTGTGTACATACCTTTGTTCTTCACTAGCAGATGAACCAGAGACAGAGTGGTGATCCTCTGAACCTCCATGTCATTAGAGAGCAGTAGGGCTGTGTATGGCTCCAGGAGAGCAACGGGTAGAGGATAATCCACTGCAACAAGACAGGAGGAGAGGAAATCATGTCACCAATCATGTTCCTGTATTTTCAACTACCTATAGAGAGTTATAGACTGTACAGGATAGCTTTCTGCCTAGAGACCTATTGTCTGCCTCCATGTAACAGGGGGAATCCATTCTTATCTTCCTGCCCTCATGGAAAACATTTGGTCTGACATTTTCATAATACTGGTCACTTCTGTCACAAAGCATTTCACTACAATAGAATAGATAAACTGATGGGAGACCTGTACTGCACAGCCACTACAAAACAGTATACTATTACAATGGGATAGAAATCTTTCTAATAACAATCTGTCTCAAATATTAAAATGACACTTAAACACAGTACACTGACTGAGGTGTGTTCAACTGACCTGTAATAAATTAATGCTGACTGGTGGAGGCTGACTGGTGGAGGCTGACTGGTGGAGGCTGACTGGTGGAGGCTGACTGGTGGAGGCTAACTGGTGGAGGCTGACTGGTGGAGGCTGACTGGTGGAGGCTAACTGGTGGAGGCTAACTGGTGGAGGCTAACTGGTGGAGGCTGACTGGTGGAGGCTAACTGGTGGAGGCTAACTGGTGGAGGCTAACTGGTGGAGGCTGACTGGTGGAGGCTGACTGGTGGAGGCTGCTAAGGGGAGGACGGCTCATAATAATGGCTGGAACGGAGCGAATGGAATGGCATCAAACACATGGAAACTATGTGTCTGATATATTTTATACCATTCCACCTATTCTGTTCCAGCCATTACCACGAGCCATCCTCCCTAATTAAAGTGCCACCAACCTCCTGTGATGCTGACCCATGATTTCCAGATGCTCCTATGTATTTAATTCCTGTAGACAATACTGGGTTGAGCAGTGTAGTTAAAACTTTGATTCGACTGGTGTGCACGACTACACATCCATTTAGAATACTAATACCTGTGTCCAGGTGGTTCAGTAGTGTACGAGCAGCCTGTCTCTCGTGCTGCTCTGAGATATAGGATGCAACAGTTGCTCTCTTCCTCCGCTGACAGCTACATCTTGACAGGTTCTTTATACACTCCGTTATCTTCTGTACAAGTTCAGACGACAATCTCTTTACATAAGCAACGAAGTCCTTTAGCAGTTGTGCACACTTTTCACATATTCCGGTGGCCATCTCCAAAGCAAAGTGAAATCAGCATTCATTCACTATAGTATAAAAATATATATTGTTAATATACAATGTATACAGGCTATATGTTACTTATTCGTTGAATTCCAGTAGCAGTGCTCAGGTGGTAGTTTCTTCACAAGCCATGTATTTGCGTGTCTCTGCTGGAACAAAGAAAGATATGCACCTGCCTACCAGTGCCAAGGCATTACCTGTAAAGTGAATGGAGAGTTTAAGACGCCACGTGACATTACTGTTCTCGCCCAGTGGACTGCACGTTCCTTTGTTTCATTCTGAGCATGTATATACAACGAAATATGATTCAACATTCCTTAAAACACCACATTATGAAAATGCATATACCTTTTGCTATTAATTCATTGCTATTCAAGAGTATAGTTATGTAGAAATTGGTAAAAATGGCTGATGAAAAAGTTGAAATGTATGTATGTAAATGTTAAATTGTCTATTGTTTTTGTCTATATGTGTTTTTGTTTATTGCACAACAAAACTAAAAACACATGTGCAATGTCTTGGATACATTTTCAAATGTAATCACCAGGGAAAAATTATATCTGAAAAAAAGTGACATTGTACACATTTTTTTTTTTTTTAAATGGTGAAATCAAATCAAAGACCATAGTTGAAACGTCATCCACAATATTTTTTTCGCAACGGTGTCAGGGGTCACAATCACTGTCATTTACTCACGTATGGTGGTCAATGGTATGTTTTACAGGTTGTCGATGTTAGTTTGCATGTCCATTCACTTAAATAAACAATATTGCAAGACACTGTTAAGCTTGGCATCATTGGGGTGACCCTTGTAGCTAGCCAGATTCATTTAGCTGATTAGCTAACGTTATCAGCTAGCTAACTTTAACTATACTGTAACGGTCAGCGAGCCAGCTAGCTACAGCTTTTTGCAAAGATGATAACTAGCTAGCTATCTATGTTTGTCTTTCTTTCATCAGTTGAGTAGGCCTACCCTATGTGGTCAAGATGGACTGGCTAGGCAAGTTGCAGGCTGGTCAAATACAAAGTTAGAAAACTTCCGTTGCTTGCAATCAGACCCATAACATTGTACCCTGTTAGCAAATGTATTACAGTAACTACCACATGAATGTATCTGATTAATCCGCTGCCTTGCATTTTTCAGGAGGAAAAACTCCCTTGGACCCTTTGCAAGCAGAATGAGTGTCACTTCCGAATGCCAGCCGGAGAGAGTGAAGCCTTGATGAGGTTTTTAAGATATACACTGACCTGGCTACATTCAGAGAAGAAGAGTCCCGCTCAACCAGAGCAGGAGAGTATTGTGGCAAGTTGGAACAGGTCAGATCAAGAAGGCTTGGGGGCTGAAATCACTTTAAGTTTGATAATGTTGTAGCCTACAATATTTGTTGTGCATGGTCCCTGTGAATTAACGTCCATGCACATAAATCCTGTTCTCACCTTTGCATCCCCACTCCTATCTTTCAGCTCTTGACTTTGAAACATAACCTTGACCTTGTGAAAGACACAGAGGACAATGAGACTATCCTCCAGAACACGTATGACCCTGACCAGGGCAACGCTTGTTTCACCAAGAACAAGCTCAGGGAGAGGGAGGTAGCAGAGAAGGTCAACAACAACAACGGAAACCAGGACTAGGAGAAGGAGCAACCAACCAAAGGAAAGAGGAAGAGTGGAGGGAGCTGCCGCCAGCCTCAGTGCAGCAGGAGAACACTTATAACATTTAGATCGACTGCAGGAAATGCCAAAACAGCCAAATCCAAGGCCTCCTTGGAGTCGGAAGGTCCTGGGAATATACATAGGAGAAAGAATAACAAAGGGAAGAGGAGAGGAGGAGGTGTCTGGGGCCCAGAGTGGGGCTGCGTTGGAACTCAAGGATGAGTTACTCCATGAGTACCGGTAGCAGATGGCACAGGAAGTGGAGAGGGCCACCGTGAAGAAGACTGTACACAAGAAGTCAACAACGGACAAGACCAACGCTGCCCCTCAGGAAGCAGTAACATTAAACAATGAAGGTGCAAAGAAGAAGAAGAACAAGCTGAGGTCGTCATTGGATTCTGAGAGGGAGACGAGGTGTGTAGAAGTCTTGCAGGATTAACTTGCATAACTCCAGTGAGGTTTGCATGAACCTGTAAGGAAGCAGTAAGTCAGGTATTCTCAACCTTTTTGGGGACGGGGACAACTTTTGTGATCGCAAATTCATCAGGGACCTGCTCATAATCAGAGCACAACTGGAGTGAGATAAAAATAGCATAGAAGGAGTTGTATTATGACTTTGGCAGTGCATGGAACCAAGTCTCAGGCACTGGGAAGGAAAATGTAGCGGTTTTCAAGCTAATT